>NW_019263295.1:0-2350 GCF_002742605.1 Olea europaea var. sylvestris
TACTAAGAATCTGGACATAAAAAGTAGGCTGTTATTATTAATTACTGGGGTAGGGATGGTTTCTTCCCTAAGAGATGCCAAAACAATTTTCTTCCGTTTGATGCTAAGGGAATAAGTATTTTTCCTTCCATCATGAATAACGCTGTGATCATACTACCAAGGTCGTCTAAACAATACATGACATGCATTCATAGATACCACATCACACCAAGCATTATCAAAATATTTTTTTCCAATAAAAAAAGACACTAGACAACATTTCTCTACTGTTACCTAACTGCCTTTATTCAACCACGAAAATTTGTATGGCCTAGGATAATGATCTGTCTTCAGCTGCAGTTTCTAGATAGCCTCTTCAGTCACTACATTATCACAACTGCCACTATCAATGATTAACTTGTATGCTTTATCGGTAACTATACGAGTTGTGTGGAAAAAATTGGTTCTCAACCAATTATCCCCTAAATTGCCCTTGGGAGTCAGCAAACTCTTGCGAACGACTAGAATCTCCTGGCCATCTCCATATAGCACATCCTCATCTTCACTTTCATCATCTTCAATCAGAAGATTTTTATTCTTCCAACCAGCTGGCTTCCTGGAATCAGTCACTCTATGTCCGTGTTCACCACATCTGAAGCATTTAATGCCAGAGTTAGGATTGTCCCACGGATGAGATGCTTGATGTCGAAATGACTGACTACTTTCACTTCTGACCACTAGCTTCCTATTTTGCTGCCTTTCTACAGCAAGTGCACGTTGGTATACTTCAGACACTATCCACAATGAATGAAGGCTTAGAACATCCTGTAAGGGCTGTCTTAATACTCCCACATACCATGCAACCATCTGTTCTTCCATTTTAGATAAATCGTTTCGAGCTACCAATTGATAGAACTCCTCCGTATAATCGTCAACAGATCTAGTACCTTGCCTCAGTAAATGGAGTCGCTAAAATAAAGACTAAGTGTAGCCGAAAGGAAGAAAGTTCCCTTTCATCTTTTTCTTCATCTTCTCCCAATCAATGATCTTAGACTTGCCTTGCCGCTCTCAAGTATGCCTCAATTGTTCTCACCATGCAGAAGCTCTTCTCTTAAGTATGATGGCGACCAATTTTACCTTGACACGATCTGGAACCTCCTTATACTCAAAAATTCGCTCCACTTCATTCAGTTAATCAATAAAACCTTCAGCTTGTAATGTACCAGAGGACTTGGGTAGATCCACTTTGAAGTTGAGGTCTACATGACGATCCTCCCGTCCACGATGCTCCCAAATTCGAGCATGATTATGATACGGGTTTTTGAAATTGGTATCAGAATCGTGACCTTCCACATCATGATTATCGAATTCATGTTCCATTAGATGTTGGGTTAACTATGTAACTTGTCTCTATAAATACTCAATCGGAACCTGTCCTCGACGACCATGACCACGTCCACCAACCATTGCAACTGATGGAAATTCACCCCAGGCAGATGCTGACACTCTGATACCAACTGGTATCAAGCAGAATAGCTATTATCCTGCAAGCTAACTGTAACAGATGATTCACAAGAGAATACGAAAGAAAATGCCTTTGAACACAGAGAAATTCTTTGAAATTAACTTAATTTTATTATCAACACAGAATGGCAAAAATTAACCCACAAGCCGGGTTAAATAGCTGTAAAAATATGAAATTATCGAAAAATTATCAAAAATGGCAAAATCCTAACGATCACACCAAAATAAAATATGAGATAAAAGAAGTAAATTGCCAAAAATTTGGCTCAATCCGAATTCTCTAACGTCTAGAAAAAAAAGAAACGAAATATTACCGTAAATAGTAAAAAATAACTAAAATAAACAGGCATCACGCACTTGGTATGATAAGTTCTATAGCTTTCTAATCAGTAAACCCGAATTGATAGCTTCTAGCTAGTTTAGTTGATAAGATGGTTGCGCTCCAGCTCACTCAAGAATGGGACCCAATCTAGAGAGAGCAAACACTGTCGATTCGGCTTCTTTCATAAGGTGGGCAGGGCTATTCCTTGCTCCGAGTGTACCTTGGGACACGCACTACAAAAGGCTTAGGAAGCGGACATGTCTGATGAGGGGATTTTGTAAATTAAAACGCGTGACACCTACTAAAAATTGAATTTTGGAAAGGAAAATAGTGGATTTTGGGCTTGAAATTGACGTCCACCCAGCATAGGGTGGCCATGACATGCGCGCCGAAGAGAGCTTTCCGGATTGGGGTCATAATAGCGATTCCGATAACTGTAGCCAAAGTTATGGCCAAATTACCAAAAACGCGTCAAAATCTCCCAATTAAGGAAATAATGGTGATTTACTTTCCATCTTTGCGCTG
>NW_019263295.1:4884-6387 GCF_002742605.1 Olea europaea var. sylvestris
GAACCCCATATTTACATGATTGCAACAACTTGCAATATGGGATCTAAAATTCTTGCTGAAGTAAACACATTATGGTCGACACAAGTTAAATGAAAAACCTAGATAATTTTCTGTACTACTCATTCACTAATACATCTCAGTCTTATCATGACACCCACTAGGCTTCCTCATGCCCAATTGTTTACACAAGTTGGAAACAAAAAATAAGCAGACTGGATCAACATTTTGACAATAGAGAGGCACAATCGAACCTTTATCACCTATGATCATGCGGATAATCCACCCCAAGTAATGACGGGCCGGCCACCAAGCACTTAGGGGACACCTCATGTTCAAGTGATGCTCCACATTACATTCATTTGACAATAATAGAGAATATTCAACATTGAGTAAAACAAGTTTCTATCACTCCCCTTTCGTTTTGCAACTTATTGCCTGCAAGAATGGCAAGTGAATTCCAAGACGATGTCATTTATTTGCATTGTTGCATGCTGCTTTAGGGCCTGGGCTTTCTCTAAGTCTGCCCGTGCTTGATGCCTTATTCGCTTAGCATTAGCAAATTCCTTCTCCGCCATTTCAATCTGTCTCTTCGCCAGTTGCCTCGCCTCTTGAGCATAAGCATTTTCAGTCATGGCCATTCTTAACTGTTCATCTTCTCTACTATCCATTTCATTTTGCTCGTTGATTACTGATGAGCCAATGGAGAGTTGCAACTGTGTTGAATGGTCTTGACCTGCCACTTTTGTCGAATTTGAAACACTTGATTTTGCTGATAGCTGGAGGTCTAGACCTAAGCCCGGCCAAGAATTCTTATAGCCCACATTGCTTAAAAAATTGATGTCAGTGGATGGCCTCTGGGACAAGCAGACCGTAGGCTGCAAAGTGCGGGATTCTGGTAAAAGTCGCCCAATACTGCAAGCATCTTGGTGTTCAATGAAACTCTCCACCCTAAAAGAAAAAAATTGAAGGGCATTAATTCATAAGTAACTCCAGTGATTTAGTTGATGAAGATGGGTACTATAAACAAGAAGAAAAAGAAATGTCATTATTAGTACGTTGACTATAAAATAAGAACCAAACTAATATTCTTGTAAGAATAATATAAACTAACCATCCCTAATAATTCCTCCTATGCATTTTGCAGTTGGTCCAAGCTTTGAAGGAGGAGAGAGTTACCTATGCAGGTCGGCTTCATGCATAAAAACTTCATTAGCTTATTATATGAATGGGAAGTTGAATTGGGGACGATATTGAAATTTCCCGATTATCCTTAGAAGTGAGGTTGAATAGACGTCAGGCGATTTAGTTTCGCCTCTGAAAACTCATTCAACTGAACTAGCCTCAACAAGGAAAGAGAGGGTCGTTACATGTTATCCTAGTACACATTTATTCTATGTAAACTATACATATATAATCGAACAATCTACTTAATAATTAAGGAAAAGAAAAAAGATCACTCAATGCACTACATAGTGCGTGGAAATGGTATTCTTAAAGAATTTA
>NW_019263295.1:14521-16944 GCF_002742605.1 Olea europaea var. sylvestris
TTTTTTATTTTTGTATAATATTATTTTATGGAAGATTGTTTGGTAAAAAATGGGAGAGAGAGATAAAATTTAATTTAGTGAGGGCCCAAAAACGAGGGCATGTAGTTTGGGGAGGGAAAAAAATAAAAATTAATGTCCCGCTTGCAAAACTAGGTTGATAGATAGTTTAAAACTTTATTCAATATTAAGACATGAAATTCAGTGCAAATTATATTAGGATGTGGATCTGGATGCTACAGATTTTCTAGTAATCGACTCCAGATTATTGAGAACATTGTTTATTAAGTTGTCCTTTTCTAACTTATTTTTCTTATCTCGTCCTTAAATGATAATTTCCGTGGAATCTAAAGTTGCAGATGAACAACCATAGATGGCATCTTAAATGTCAAGAAAATGAGGGGAAAAACAGAGAAAGAAACTCCATATTTACATGATTGTTACAATTTGTAATTTGGGCCCTAAAATTCTTGAAAAAGAAAACAAATTATTGTCGACGCAAGTCAAATGATATAACTAGATAATTTTCTATATAACAAGATATTAACAAATACATCCTAGCCTAATCATTACGCCTACAAGAATTCTTCATGCTTGTGTGTTTACATCATTGTTCTAAAACGTGTAAAACGTTGCTAGATGTAAAGGCTCAATTTCAAACTTTATGAGCCTAGGCAAAAAATCTTTTTCTTAGATTTAAAATTATTAAAAAAATTTAATCATTTTAAAAATAATTTATAATTATGATAATACAAATCAAACATCCAAAATTATAAAATACTATATTTATTTAATAATCTTTACAATAAGTCAATTGTATAATTTTCAAGTTTTTGAAAGCAAATTCTAAACTATTTTTCACAGTTTTAACTTTCAACTAGACAACTCTTGCTTGAAATTTTTTAACATGTTTTCATTTTTTACTTTTGCACAAATAAGTCATTTAAAAACTCTAAAGTCAAAGAAAAGGCTTTTAAAAAAAAAAATTATAAAGTGTCACTAGGTGCTCAATGTCGAGGTGTGACATTTCGCCAAATCCTTATGTTTGCGCGGCACTTAGGTGAACTTCTTAGAACATTGGTTTACAAAAGTTGGAAGCACAAAATAAGCAGATAAAATCAACATTATGATGGAGGAGAGGAGCAATCAAGCCTTTTATCACCCATGAACACACTTGGAATTCGCCCCGAGTACTGAGGGTCCAATGCACTTAGGTCTACCCTCATTTTCTAGCGATGCTCAACATTACATGGATTTGACGATAATAGATAAAGATTAACATTTGAGTAAAACAAGTTTCTATCACCCCCTTTGATGTTTTCAACTTTGTGCGCCAGAATAGAAAGTGATTTCTAAGATGGTGGCATTGTTTTTTTTTAAATGTTTTATTAATAATGAATAAACATAGTATAAACTTTTACAGGAGAAAACTTATATCGTCCAGAGAAGATGGCATTAATTTGCTTTGCTGGCGTGACGTTTCAAGGCTTGAGTTTTCTCTAATTCGACCCGCGATTCGATTGATGCCTAGTTCAATTAGCATTAGCAATGCTTTTCTGCCAATTCAATCTGCCGCTTGGCCTGTTGCCTTGCCTCTGCAGCATAAATATTTTCTTCAATGGCCATTCTTAATTGTTCTTTTTAATTATCCATTTCATTTTTCTCACTGATTTGTGACGAACCAAGAGAGAGTTGCAGGTAAGCCACTTTCGTCGAATTAGAGATGTCATAAACAAGCTGGAGGTCTAGTGTGTGGACATGAATTCTTATTTTCCCACAATAAATACAATTTCTTTTACACGGAAAAATTTACAAAAAGACGAACAAAAATAAAAAAATATTTGTGGATAATCCATTCTACTTGATGCAAATTGACTCGACTTGACTCAATTTGTTTTACAAATCTAAATGGAGTGAATGGGTTAAGCCGGAAAGGGTAGAGTAATGGATGTTCTTGACGACCTAATCATAAATGCTTCTAGTTTGATGCCTTGAAGCAACAGTTGGGCCCAAGAAAAACGATATATCCCAACAAAGATACGAAGCAGTCATGATGATTCATGCTGTCACTAAATTTTCATGCATAGATACAAGAATTCGTACGCTTGTGCTCATTTTTTTGTCACTTTCATACTGAGGCATTCTACCTTACAATAATACTAGAGGATCACGTTGAACATTTCAAATTACAGGAATATTTGAGTCGCGATACAAAGGAGTGTTAAACAAATCATGTTCTGTCTATAAATATGTTGGGAAGAAACACTTCCTATTGATTGCCCAAGAACAAATAAACATACAATGTGAAAATCCCAAAACTCGAAGATGAAAAGAAAAGATAAGAAATTTGGGGAAGAAAAGATTTTCAATATATATGAAGAACAATGGATTGGATTACTTGAACAAGCCTCAAGTTAATCCCCAAG
>NW_019263296.1:0-16914 GCF_002742605.1 Olea europaea var. sylvestris
AAACAACTTTTCATTGGCTCGATTCCAGTCGAATTAGACTAGCAATTAGCCGAAAATGATCAAACCGAAAGTTATCAAGAAATCAAAAACCACTTGTCATTGTCCCCATTCCAATCGAATTAGACCAGCAATTCGCCAAAAATGAACAAACCCGAAGTTATCATGAAATCTAAAACCACTTTTCATTGGCTCGATTCCAATCGAAATAGACTAGCAATTTGTCGAAAATGATCAAACCCAAAGTTATCATGAAATCGAAAAACACTTTTCATTGGCTCGATTCCAATCGAAATAGACTAGCAATTTGTCGAAAATGATCAAACCCAAAGTTATCATGAAATCGAAAAACACTTTTCATTGGCTCGATTCGAATCGAATTAGACTAGTAATTATTCGAAAATGAAAAAACCCGAAGTTATCATGAAATCAACAACCACTTTTCATTGGCTAGATTCCAATTGAATTAAACAAGCAATTTGCCAAAAATGAATAAACCCGAAGTTATCATGAAATCAAAAATGACTTTCGAATGGCTCGATTCCAATCGAATTAGACTAGCTTTTCGCAAAAAACGAACAAACCTGAAGTTATCATGAAATAAAAAACCACTTTTCATTGGCCCGATTCTAATCGAATAGGACTTGCAATTCGCCGAAAACGATCAAACCTGAAGTTATCATGAAATCAAAAACCACTTTCCATTGGCTCGATTCCAATCGAATTAGACTGGCAATTTTTCGAAAACGATCAAACCCGAAGTTATCATGAAATCGAAAGCCACTTTCTATTGGCTCAATTCCAATCGAAGTAGACTAGCAATTCGTCGAAAACGATCAAACCCGAAGTTATCATAAAATCAAAAACCACTTTTCATTGGCTCGATTCCAATCGGCTTAGACTAGCAATTTGTCGAAAACGATCAAACCCGAAGTTATCATGAAATCGAAAAACACTTTTCATTGGCTCGATTCCAATCGAATTAGACTAGTAATTAGCCGAAAAGAACAAACACGAAGTTGTCATGAAATCAAAAACCACTTTTCATTTGCTCGATTCCAATCGAATTAGACTAGCAATTCGCCAAAAATGAATTAACCCGAAGTTATCATGAAACCAAAAACTACTTTCCATTGACTCGATTCCAATCGAATTAGACTAGCATTTCGCCAAAATGAACAAACCCAAAGTTATCATGAAATCAAAAACCACTTTTCATTAGCTCAATTCCAATTGAATTAGACTAGCAATTTGCCGAAAATGATCGAACCCGAAGTTTTCATGAAATCAAAAACCACTTTTCATCGGCACGATACCAATCAAATTAGACTAGCAATTCGCCATAAATGAACAAACCCGAAGTTATCATGAAATCAAAAACCACTTTTCGTTGGCTCGATTCCAATCGAATTAGACTAGCAATGAACCGAAAACGATCAAACCCAAAGTTATCAAGAAATCAAAATCCACTTTCCATTGGCTCCATTCCAATTGAATTAGACTAGCATTTCGAAAAAATGAACAAACCCGAAGTTATCATGAAATCGAAAGCCACTTTTCATTGGTTCGATTCCAATCGAATTAGACTAGCCATTTGCCAAAAACGAACAAATCTGAAGTTATCATGAAATCAAAACTACTTTTCATTGGCTCGATTCCAATCGATTAAGACTAGCAATTAGCCGAAAACGATCAAACTCGAAGTTATCAAGAAATCAAAAACCACTTTTCATTGGCTCCATTCTAATCGAATTAGACTAGTAATTAGCCGAAAACGAACAAACCCGAAGTTATCATGAAATTAAAAACCACTTTTCGTCGGCACGAGTCTAATCGAATTAGACTAGCATTTCGCCAAAAACGAACAAACGCGAAGTTATCACGAAATCAAAAACTGCTTTCCGTTGGCTCGATTCCAGTCGAATTAGACTAGCATTTCGCCGAAAACGAACAAACCCGAAGTTATCACGAAATAAAAAACCACTTTTCATTGGCTCGATTCCAATCGAATTCGACTAGCAAGTCGCCAAAAATGAATAAACTCGAAGTTATAACGAAATCAAAAACTACTTTCCATTGGCATGATTCCAATCGAATTGGACTAGCATTTCGCCAAAAATGAACAAACCCGAAGTTATCGTGAAATCAAAAACCACTTTTCGTTGGCTCGATTCCAATATAATTAGACTAGCAATTAGCCGAAAACGATTAAACCCGAAGTTATCAAGAAATCAAAAACCACTTTTCATTGGCTCCATTCCAATCGAATTAGACTAGTAATTAGCTGAAAACGAACAAACCCGAAGTTATCATGAAATTAAAAACCACTTTTCATCGGCACGATACCAATCGAATTAGACTAGCAATTCTCAAAAAATGAACAAACCCGAAGTTATCGTGAAATCAAAAACCACTTTTCGTTGGCTCGATTCCAATCGAATTAGACTAGTAATTAGCCGAAAACGAACAAACCCGAAGTTATCATGAAATTAAAAACCACTTTTCATCGGCACGATTCCAATCGAATTAGACTAGCATTTCGCCAAAAACGAACAAACGCGAAGTTATCACGAAATCAAAAACTGCTTTCCGTTGGCTCGATTCCAATCGAATTAGACTAGCATTTCACCGAAAACGAACAAACCCGAAGTTATCACGAAATAAAAAACCACTTTTCATTGGCTCGATTCCAATCGAATTCGACTAGCAAGTCGCCAAAAACGAATAAACTCGAAGTTATAACGAAATCAAAAACTACTTTCCATTGGCATGATTCCAATCGAATTGGACTAGCATTTCGCCAAAAATGAACAAACCCGAAGTTATCGTGAAATCAAAAACCACTTTTCGTTGGCTCGATTCCAATCGAATTAGACTAGCAATTAGTCGAAAACGATTAAACCCGAAGTTATCAAGAAATCAAAAACCACTTTTCATTGGCTCCATTCCAATCGAATTAGACTAGTAATTAGCCGAAAACGAACAAACCCGAAGTTATCATGAAATTAAAAACCACTTTTCATCGGCACGATACCAATCGAATTAGACTAGCAATTCTCCAAAAATGAACAAACCCGAAGTTATCGTGAAATCAAAAACCACTTTTCGTTGGCTCGATTCCAATCGAATTAGACTAGCGATTAACCGAAAATGATCAAACCCAAAGTTATCATGAAATCAAACACTACTTTCCATTGGCTCGATTCCAATCGAATTAGAGTAGCAATTCACCAAAAGCGATCAAACCCGATGTTATCATTAAATCAATTACAACTTTTCATTAGCTCGATTGCAATCGAATTAGACTAGCAATTAGCCGAAAATGATCAAAGTAGAAGTTATCATGGAATCGAAAACCACTTTTCCTTGGCGCCATTCCAGTAGAATTAGACTAGCAATTCGCCAAAAATGAACAAACCCAAAGTTATCATGAAATAAAAAAAAATTTCATTGGCTCGATTTCAATCGAATTAGACTAGCAATTCACCAAAAATGAACAAACCTGAAGTTATCATGAAATCAAAACCACTTTTCATTGGCTCGATTCCAAACGAATTAGACTAGTAATTCGCCAAAAATGAAAAAGCTCGAAGTTATCATGAAATTAAAAACCACTTTTCATTGGCTCGATTCCAATCGAATTAGACTAGCAACTTACTGAAAATGATCAAACCTGAATTTATCACGAAATCGAAAAACACTTTTCATTGGCTCAATTCCATTCGAATTAGACTACAATTCGCCGAAAAAGAACAAACCCGAAGTTATCATGAAATCAAAACCACTTTCCATAGGCACGATTCCAATCGAATTAGACTAGCAATTCGCCAAAAACGATCAAACCCGATGTTATCATTAAATCAATAACAACTTTTCATTGGCTCGATTCCAATCGAATTAGACTAGCAATTATTCAAAAATGATCAAACCCGAAGTTGTTATGAAATCAAAAAGCACTTTTCCTTGGCACCATTCCAGTCGAATTAGACTAGCAATTCACCAAAACTGAGTAAACCCGAAGTTATCATGAAATAAAAAACAACTTTTCATTGGCTCGATTCCAATCGAATTAGACTAGCATTTCGTCAAAAATGAACAAATCCGAAGTTATCACGAACCAAAAACCACTTTTCCTTGGCTCCATTCCAGTCGAATTAGACTAGCAATTAGTCGAAAATGATCAAACCTGAAGTTATCATGAAATCAAAAACCACTTTTCATTGGCTCCATTCACATCGAATTAGGCAAGCAATTCGCCAAAAATGAACAAACCCAAAGTTATCAAGAAATCAAAAACCACTTTTCATTGGCTGGATTCCAATCGAATTAGACTAGCAATTTGTCGAAAATGATCAAAGCCGAAGTTATCATGAAATTGAAAAACACTTTTCATTGGCTCGATTCCAATCTAATCAGACTAGTAATTAGTAAAAAATGAAAAACCCGAAGTTATAATGAAATAGAAAACCACTTTTTATCGGCACGATTCCGATCGAATTAGACTAGCAATTCGCCAAAAATGAACAAACCTGAAGTTATCATGAAATGAAAAACCACGTTTTCATCGGCACGATTCCAATCGAATTAGACTAGCAATTCGCCAAAAACGATCAAACCCGATGTTATCATGAAATCATAAAAAACTTTTCATTGGCTCGATTCCAATCGAATTAGACTAGCAATTTGCCGAAAATGATCAAACCCGAAGTTATCATGAAATCGAAAAAACTTTTCAATGGCTCAATCCCATTAGAATTAGACTAGCAATTGGCCGAAAACGAACAAGCCGGAAGTTATCATGAAATCAAAAATCAATTTTCATCGGCACGATTCCAATCGAATTAGACTAGCAATTCACCAAAAACGATCAAACTCGATGTTATCATGAAATCAAAAACAACTTTTCATTGGCTCGATTCCAATCGAATTAGACTAGTAATTAGCCGAAAACGATCAAACCCGAAGTTATCATGTAATCAAAACCACTTTTCATTGGCTCGATTCCAAGAGAAATAGACTAGAAATTTGCCAAAAACGAACAAACCCAAAGTTATCATGAAATCAAAAATCACTTTTCATTGGCTCGATTCCAATCAAATAAGACTAGCAATTAGCTAAAAACGATCGAACCCGAAGTTGTCATGAAATCAAAAACCACTTTGTATCGGCACGATTCCAATCGAATTAGACAAGCAATTCGCTAAAAATGATCAAACCCGATGCTATCATGAAATCAAAAAAAAAATTTCATTGGCTCGATTCCAATCGAATTAGACTAGCAATTAGCCGAAAATGATCAAACCGAAGTTATCATGAAATCAAAAACCACTTTTCATTGGCTCCATTCCAATCAAATTAGACTAGCAATTCGCCAAAAATGAACAAACCCGAAGTTATCATGAAATCAAAAACCACTTTTCATTGGCTCGATTCCAATCGAATTCGACTAGCAATTAGTCGAAAATGATCAAACCCGAAGTTATCATGAAATCGAAAAACACTTTTCATTGGCTCGATTCCAATCGAATTAGACTAGTAATTAGCCCGAAACCAACAAACCCGAAGTTATCATGAAATGAAAAACAACTTTTCATTTGCACAATTCCAATCGAATTAGACTAGCAATTCACCAAAAACGATCAAACCCGATGTTATCATGAAATCAAAAATAACTTTTCATTGGCTCGATTCCAATCGAATTAGACTAGCAATTAGCTAAAAATGATCAAACCCAAAGTTATCAAGAAATCGAAAACCACTTTTCATTGGCTCCATTCCAATCGAATTAGACTAGCATTTCACCAAAAACGAACAAACCCAAGCTATCATGAAATCTAAAACCACTTTTCATTGGCTCGATTCCGATCGAATTAGACTAGCAATTTGTCGAAAACGATCAAACCCAAAGTTATCATGAAATCGAAAAACACTTTTCATTGGCTCGATTCGAATCAAATTTGACAAGTAATTAGTTGAAAATAAACAAACTCGAAGTTATCATGAAATCAACAACCACTTTCCATTGGCTTGATTTCAATCGAATTAGAATAGCAATTTACCAAAAACGAACAAACCCGAAGTTATCATGAAATCAAAAACGACTTTCAAATGGCTCGATTCCAATCAAATTAGACTAGCATTTCGCAAAAAAAGAACAAACCCGAAGTTATCATGAAATAAAAAACCACTTTTCATTGGCCCGATTCAAATCGAATAGGACTTGCAATTTGCCGAAAACGATCAAACCCGAAGTTATCATGAAATCAAAAACCACTTTCCATTGGCTCGATTCCAATCGAATCAGACTAGCAATTTTTCGAAAATGATCAAACCCGAAGTTATCATGAAATCGAAAGCCACTTTCCGTTGGCTCAATTCCAATCGAAGTAGACTAGCAATTCGTCGAAAATGATCAAACCCGAAGTTATCATGAAATCAAAAACCACTTTTCGTTGGCTCGATTCCAATCGAATTAGACTAGTAATTTGTCGAAAACGATCAAACCCGAAGTTATCATGAAATCAAAAAACACTTTTCATTGGCTCGATTCCAATCGAATTAGACTAGTAATTTGTCGAAAACGATCAAACCCGAAGTTATCATGAAATCAAAAAACACTTTTCATTGGCTCGATTCCAATCGAATTAGACTAGTAATTAGCCGAAACGAACAAACCCGAAGTTATCATGAAATAAAAAAAAAACTTTTCATTGGCTCGATTCCAATTGAATTAGACTAGCAATTCGCCAAAAATTAATTAACCCAAAGTTATCATGAAACCAAAAACTACTTTCCATTGACTCGATTCCAATCGAATTAGACTAGCATTTCGCCAAAATGAACAAACCCAAAGTTATCATGAAATCAAAAACCACTTTTCATTAGCTCAATTCCAATCGAATTAGACTAGCGATTTGCTGAAAATGATCGAACCCGAAGTTGTCATGAAATCAAAAACCACTTTTCATCGGCACGATACCAATCGAATTAGACTAGCAATTCGCCATAAATGAACAAACCCGAAGTTATCATGAAATCAAAAACCACTTTTCGTTGGCTCGATTCCAATCGAATTAGACTAGCAATTAACCGAAAATGATCAAACCCAAAGTTATCAAGAAATCAAAATCCATTTTTCATTGACTCCATTCCAATTGAATTAGACTAGCATTTCGACAAAAATGAACAAACCCGAAGTTATCATGAAATCGAAAGCCACTTTTCATTGGTTCGATTCCAATCGAATTAGACTAGCCATTTGCCAAAAACGAACAAATCCAAAGTTATCATGAAATAAAAACCACTTTTCATTGGCTCGATTCCAATCGATTAAGACTAGCAATTAGCCGAAAACGATTAAACCCGAAGTTATCAAGAAATCAAAAACCACTTTTCATTGGCTCCATTCCAATCGAATTAGACTAGTAATTAGCCGAAAACGAACAAACCCGAAGTTATCATAAAATTAAAAACCACTTTTCATCGGCACGATAACAATCGAATTAGACTAGCAATTCGCCAAAAATGAACAAACCCGAAGTTATCGTGAAATCAAAAACCACTTTTCGTTGGCTCGATTCCAATCGAATTAGACTAGCAATTAACCGAAAACAATCAAACCCAAAGTTATCAAGAAATCAAAATCCACTTTTCATTGGCTCCATTCCAATCGAATTAGACTAGCATTTCGCCAAAATGAACAAACCCAAAGTTATCATGAAATCAAACACGACTTTTCATTAGCTAAATTCCAATTGAATTAGACTAGCAATTTACCGAAAATGATCGAACCCGAAGTTGTCATGAAATCAAAAACCACTTTTCATCGGCACGATACCAATCGAATTAGACTAGCAATTCGCCATAAATGAACAAACCCGAAGTTATCTTGAAATCAAAAACCACTTTTCGTTGGCTCAATTCCAATCGAATTAGACTAGCAATTAACCGAAAATGATCAAACCCAAAGTTATCAAGAAATCAAATTCCTTTTTTCATTGGCTCCATTCCAATTGAATTAGACTAGCATTTCGACAAAAATGAACAAACCCGAAGTTATCATGAAATCGAAAGCCACTTTTCATTGGTTCGATTCCAATCGAATTACACTAGCCATTTGCCAAAAACGAACAAATCCGAAGTTATCATGAAACCAAAACCACTTTTCATTGGCTCGATTACAATCGATTAAGACTAGCAATTAGCCGAAAACGATCAAACCCGAAATTATCAAGAAATCAAAAACCACTTTTCATTGGCTCCATTCCAATCGAATTAGACTACTAATTAGCCGAAAACGAACAAACCCAAAGTTATCATGAAATTAAAAACCACTTTTCATCGACACGATTCCAATCAAATTAGCCTAGCATTTCGCAAAAAATGAACAAACCCAAAGTTATCACGAAATCAAAAACTACTTTCCGTTGGCTCGATTCCAATCGAATTAGGCTAGCATTTCGCCAAAAATGAACAAACCCAAAGTTATCATGAAATCAATAACCACTTTTCATTGGCTCGATTCCAGTCGAATTTCACTAACAAGTCGCCAAAAACGAACAAACTCGACGTTATCACGAAATCAAAAACTACTTTCCATTGGCTTGATTCCAATCGAATTGGACTAGCATTTCGCCAAAAACGATTAAACCTGAAGTTATCATGAAATCAAACACTACTTTCCATTTGCTCGATTCCAATCGAATTAGACTAGCAATTCGCCAAAAACGAACGAACCCGAAGTTATCATGAAATCAAAAACCACTTTTCATTGTCACGATTCCAATCGAATTAGACTAGCAATTAGCCAAAAATGATCAAACCCGATGTTATCATTAAATCAATAACAACTTTTCATTGGCACGATTCCAATCGAATTAGACAAGCAATTAGCCGAAAACGATCAAAGTAGATATTATCATTAAATCGAAAACCACTTTTCCTTGGCGCCATTCCAGTCGAATTAGACTAGCAATTCGCCAAAAATGATCAAACCCGAAGTTATCATGAAATAAAAAACAACTTTTCATTGGTTCGATTCCAATCGAATTAGACTAGCAATTCACCAAAAATGAACAAACCCGAAGTTATCATGAAATCAAAAGCACTTTTCATTGGCTCGATTCCAAACGAATTAGACTAGTAATTCGCCAAAAAAGAAAAAGCTCGAAGTTATCATGAAATCAAAAACCACTTTTCATTGGCTCGATTCCAATCGAATTAGACTAGCAATTCACCAAAAATGAACAGACCCGAAGTTATCATGAAATCAAAACCACTTTTCATTGGCTCGATTCCAAACGAATTAGACTAGTAATTCGCCAAAAATGAAAAAGCTCGAAGTTATCATGAAATCAAAAACCACTTTTCATTGGCTCGATTCCAATCGAATTAGACTAGCAATTTACCGAAAATGAGCAAACCTGAATTTATCACGAAATCGAAAAACACTTTTCATTGGCTCAATTCCATTCGAATTAGACTACAATTCGCCGAAAACGAACAAACTCGAAGTTATCATGAAATCAAAACCACTTTTCATAGGCATAATTCCAATCGAATTTGACTAGCAATTCGCCAAAAATGATCAAACCCGACGTTATCATTAAATCAATAACAACTTTTCATTGGCTCGATTCCAATCGAATTAGACTAGCAATTAGCCGAAAACGATCAAACCCGAAGTTATCATGAAATCAAAAACCACTTTTCCTTGGCACCATTCCAGCTGAATTAGACTTGCAATTCACCAAAAATGAGCAAACCCGAAGTTATCATGAAATTAAAAACAACTTTTCACTAGCTCGATTCCAATCGAATTAGACTAGCATTTCGCCAAAAATGAACAAACCCGAAGTTATCATGAAATCAAAAACCACTTTTCATTGTCACGATTCCAATCGGATTAGACTAGCAATTAGCCAAAAACGATCAAACCCGATGTTATCATTAAATCAATAACAACTTTTCATTGGCACGATTCCAATCGAATTAGACAAGCAATTAGCCGAAAATGATCAAAGTAGAAGTTATCATTAAATCGAAAACCACTTTTCCTTGGCACCATTCCAGTCGAATTAGACTAGCAATTCGCCAAAAATAAACATACCCGAAGTTATCATGAAATAAAAAACAACTTTTCATTGGCTCGATTCCAATCGAATTAGACTAGCAATTCACCAAAAATGAACAAACCCGAAGTTATCATGAAATCAAAACCACTTTTCATTGGCTCGATTCCAAACGAATTAGACTAGTAATTCGCCAAAAATGAAAAAGCTCGAAGTTATCATGAAATCAAAAACCACTTTTCATTGGCTCGATTCCAATCGAATTAGACTAGCAATTCACCAAAAATGAATGAACCCGAAGTTATCATGAAATCAAAACCACTTTTCATTAGCTCGATTCCAATCGAATTAGACTAGCAAGTTACCGAAAACGAGCAAACCTGAATTTATCACGAAATCGAAAAACACTTTTCATTGGCTCAATTCCATTCGAATTAGACTACAATTCGCCGAAAACAAACAAACCCGAAGTTATCATGAAATCAAAACCACTTTTCATAGGCATAATTCCAATCGAATTAGACTAGCAATTCGCCAAAAATGATCAAACCCGGCGTTATCATTAAATCAATAACAACTTTTCATTGGCTCGATTCCAATCGAATTAGACTAGCAATTAGCCGAAAACGATCAAACCCGAAGTTATCATGAAATCAAAAACCACTTTTCCTTGGCACCATTCCAGCCGAATTAGACTTGCAATTCACCAAAAATGAGCAAACCCGAAGTTATCATGAAATTAAAAACAACTTTTCACTAGCTCGATTCCAATCGAATTAGACTAGCATTTCGCCAAAAATGAACAAACCCGAAGTTATCACGAAATCAAAAACCACTTTTCCTTGGCTCCATTCCAGTCGAATTAGACTAGCAATTAGCTGCAAACGATCAAACCCGAAGTTATCATGAAATCAAAAACCACTTTTCATTGGCTCCATTCACATCGAATTTGGCGAGCAATTCGCCAAAAATGAACAAACCCGAAGTTATCATGAAATCAAAAACCACTTTTCATTTGCTGGATTCCAATCAAATTAGGCTAGCAATTTGTCGAAAACGGTCAAAGCAGAAGTTATCATGAAATCTAAAAACACTTTTCATTGGCTCGATTCCAATCGAATTAGACTACCAATTAGCCGAAAACGATCAAACCCGAAGTTATCATGAAATCAAAACCACTTTTCATTGGCTCGATTCCAAATGAATTAGACTAGAAATTTGCCAAAAACGAACAAACCCAAAGTTATCATGTAATCAAAAACCACTTTTCATTGATTCGATTCCAAACGAATTGGACTAGAAATTTGCGAAAAATGAACAAACCCAAAGTTATCATGTAATCAAAAACCACTTTTCATTGGGTCGATTCCAGTCGAATTAGACTGGCAATTAGCTGAAAACGATCAAACCCGAAGTTATCATGAAATCAAAAACCACTTTCCATCGGCACGATTCCAATCGAATTAGACTAGCAATTCGCCAAAAATGATCAAACCCGATGTTATCATGAAATCAAAAAAAACTTTTCATTGGCTCGATTCCAATCGAATTAGACTAGCAATTAGCCGAAAATGATCAAACCGAAGTTATCATGAAATCAAAAACCACTTTTCCTTGGCTCCATTCCAGTCGAATTAGACTAGCAATTAGCCGAAAACGATCAAACCCGAAGTTATTATGAAATCAAAAACCACTTTTCATTGGCTCCATTCGCATCGAATTTGGTGAGCAATTTGCCGAAAACGATCAAACCCGAAGTTATCATGAAATCGAAAACCACTTTCTATTGGCTCGATTCCCATCGAATTAGACTAGCAATTTTTCGAAAATGATCAAACCCGAAGTCATCATGAAATCAAAAGCCACTTTCCATTGGCTCGATTCCAATCGAAGTAGACTAGCAATTCGTCAAAAACAATCAAACCCGAAGTTATCATGAAATCAAAGACCACTTTTCATTGGCTCGATTCCAATCGAATTAGACTAGCAATTTTTCGAAAACGATTAAACCTGAATTTATCACGAAATCGAAGGCCAATTTTCATTGGCTCGATTCCAATCAAATTAGACTAGCAATTTGCCGAAAATGATCAAACTCAAAGTTATCATGAAATCAAAAACCACTTTTTATCAGCACGATTCCAATCGAATCAGACTAGCAATTCGCCAAAAACGATCAAACCCGATGTTATCATGAAATCAAAAACAACTTTTCATTGGCTCGATTCAAGTCGAATTAGACTAGCAATTAGCCGAAAACGATCAAACCCGAAGTTATCATGAAATCAAAAACAACTTTTCCTTGGCACCATTCCAGTCGAATTAGACTTGCAATTCACCAAAAATTAGCAAACCCGAAGTTATCATGAAATAAAAAAAAATTTCATTGGCTCGATTCCAATCGAATTAGACTAGAAATTCACCAAAAATGAACAAACCGAAGTTATCATGAAATCAAAACCACTTTTCATTGGCTCGATTCCAAACGAATTAGACTAGTAGTTTGCCAAAAATGAAAAAGCTCGAAGTTATCATGAAATTAAAACCACTTTTCATTGGCTCGATTCCAATCGAATTAGATTAGCAATTTACTGAAAATGATCAAGCCTGAATTTATCACGAAATCGAAAAACACTTTTCATTGGCTCAATTCCATTCGAATTAGACTACAATTCGCCGAAAAAGAACAAACCCGAAGTTATCATGAAATCAAAACCACTTTTCATAGGCACGATTCCAATCGAATTAGACTAGCAATTCGCCAAAAACGATCAAACCCGATGTTATCATTAAATCAATAACAACATTTCATTGGCTCGATTCCAATCGAATTAGACTAGCAATTAGCCGAAAATGATCAAACCCGAAGTTATCATGAAATCAAAAACCACTTTTCCTTGGCACCATTCCAGTCGAATTAGACTAGCAATTCACCAAAAATGAGCAAACCCGAAGTTATCATGAAATAAAAAACAACTTTTCTTTGGCTCGATTCCAATCAAATTAGACTAGCATTTCGCCAAAAACGAACAAACCCGAAGTTATCACGAATCAAAAACCACTTTTCCTTGGCCCCATTCCAGTTGAATTAGACTAGCAATTAGTCGAAAAGGATCAAACCCGAAGTTATCATGAAATCAAAAACCACTTTTCAATGGCTCCATTCACATCGAGTTAGGCGAGCAATTCGCCAAAAATGAACAAACCCAAAGTTAACATGAAATCAAAAACCACTTTCCATTGGCTGGATTCCAGTCGAATTAGACTAGCAATTTGTCGAAAATGATCAAAGCTGAAGTTATCATGAAATCGAAAAATACTTTTCATTGGCTCGATTCCAATCGAATCAGACTAGTAATTAGTCGAAAACGAACAAACCCGAAGTTATAATGGAATAGAAAGCCACTTTTCATCGGCACGATTCCGATCGAATTAGACTAGCAATTCGCCTAAAATGAACAAACCTGAAGTTATCATGAAATGAAAAACCACGTTTTCATCGGCACGATTCCAATCGAATTAGACTAGCAATTCGCCAAAAACGATCAAACCCGATGTTATCATGAAATCATAAACAACTTTTCATTGGCTCGATTCCAATCGAATTAGACTAGCAATTTGCAGAAAATGATTAAACCCGAAGTTATCATGAAATCGAAAAAACTTTTCATTGGCTCAATTCCATTAGAATTAGACTAGCAATTGGACGAAAACGAACAAGCCGGAAGTTATCATGAAATCAAAAATCAATTTTCATCGGCACGATTCCAATCGAATTAGACTAGCAATTCACCAAAAACGATCAAACTCGATGTTATCATGAAATCAAAAACAACTTTTCATTGGCTCGATTCCAATCGAATTAGACTAGTAATTAGCCGAAAACGATCAAACCCGAAGTTATCATGTAATCAAAACCACTTTTCATTGGCTCGATTCCAAGAGAAATAGACTAGAAATTTGCCAAAAATGAACAAACCCAAAGTTATCATGAAATCAAAAATCACTTTTCATTGGCTCGAATCCAATCGAATAAGACTAGCAATTAGCTGAAAACGATCGAACCCGAAGTTGTCATGAAATCAAAAACCACTTTGTATCGGCACGATTCCAATCGAATTAGACTAGCGATTCGCTAAAAATGATCAAACCCGATGCTATCATGAAATCAAAAAAAACTTTTCATTGGCTCGATTCCAATCGAATTAGACTAGCAATTAGCCGAAAATGATCAAACCGAAGTTATCATGAAATCAAAAACCACTTTTCATTGGCTCCATTCCAATCAAATTAGACTAGCAATTCGCCAAAAATGAACAAACCCGAAGTTATCATGAAATCAAAAACCACTTTTCTTTGGCTCGATTCCAATCGAATTCGACTAGCAATTTGTCGAAAATGATCAAACCCGAAGTTATCATGAAATCGAAAAACACTTTTCATTGGCTCGATTCCAATCGAATTAGACTAGTAATTAGCCCGAAACCAACAAACCCGAAGTTATCATGAAATGAAAAACAACTTTTCATTTGCACGATTCCAATCGAATTAGACTAGCAATTAGCTGAAAACGATCGAACCCGAAGTTGTCATGAAATCAAAAACCACTTTGTATCGGCACGATTCCAATCGAATTAGACTAGCGATTCGCTAAAAATGATCAAACCCGATGCTATCATGAAATAAAAAAAAACTTTTCATTGGCTCGATTCCAATCGAATTAGACTAGCAATTAGCCGAAAATGATCAAACCGAAGTTATCATGAAATCAAAAACCACTTTTCGTTGGCTCAATTCCAATCGAATTAGACTAGCAATTAACCGAAAACAATCAAACCCAAAGTTATCAAGAAATCAAAATCCACTTTTCATTGGCTCCATTCCAATCGAATTAGACTAGCATTTCGCCAAAATGAACAAACCCAAAGTTATCATGAAATCAAACACGACTTTTCATTAGCTCAATTCCAATTGAATTAGACTAGCAATTTGCGGAAAATGATCGAACCCGAAGTTGTCGTGAAATCAAAAGCCACTTTTCACCGGCACGATACCAATCAAATTAGACTAGCAATTCGCCATAAATGAACAAACCAGAAGTTATCATGAAATCAAAAACCACTTTTCGTTGGCTCAATTCCAATCGAATTAGACTAGCAATTAACCGAAAACAATCAAACCCAAAGTTATCAAGAAATCAAAATCCACTTTTCATTGGCTCCATTCCAATCGAATTAGACTAGCATTTCGCCAAAATGAACAAACCCAAAGTTATCATGAAATCAAACACGACTTTTCATTAGCTCAATTCCAATTGAATTAGACTAGCAATTTGCCGAAAATGATCGAACCCGAAGTTGTCGTGAAATCAAAAACCACTTTTCACCGGCACGATACCAATCAAATTAGACTAGCAATTCGCCATAAATGAACAAACCAGAAGTTATCATGAAATCAAAAACCACTTTTCGTTGGCTCAATTCCAATCGAATTAGACTAGCAATTAACCGAAAATGATCAAACCCAAAGTTATCAAGAAATCAAATTCCTTTTTTCATTGGCTCCATTCCAATTGAATTAGACTAGCATTTCGACAAAAATGAACAAACCCGACGTTATCATGAAATCGAAAGCCACTTTTCATTGGTTCGATTCCAATCGAATTAGACTAGCCATTTGCCAAAATTGAACAAATTCGAAGTTATCATGAAATCAAAACCACTTTTCATTGGCTCGATTCCAATCGAATTAGACTAGCAATTCGCCATAAATGAACAAACCCGAAGTTATCATGAAATCAAAAACCACTTTTCGTTGGCTCCATTCCAATCGAATTAGACTAGCAATTAACCGAAAATGATCAAACCTAAAGTTATCAAGAAATCAAAATCCACTTTTCATTGACTCCATTCCAATTGAATTAGACTAGCATTTCGACAAAAATGAACAAACCCGAAGTTATCATGAAATCGAAAGCCACTTTTCATTGGTTCGATTCCAATCGAATTAGACTAGCCACTTGCCAAAAACGAACAAATCCAAAGTTACCATGAAATCAAAACCACTTTTCATTGGCTCGATTCCAATCGATTAAGACTAGCAATTAGCCGAAAATGATTAAACCCGAAGTTATCAAGAAATCAAAAACCACTTTTCATTGGCTCCATTCCAATCGAATTAGACTAGTAATTAGCCGAAAACGAACAAACCCGAAGTTATCATGAAATTAAAGACCACTTTTCATCGGCACGATACCAATCGAATTAGACTAACAATTCGCCAAAAATGAACAAATCCGAAGTTATCGTGAAATCAAAAACCACTTTTCGTTGGCTCGATTCCAATCGAATTAGACTAGCAATTAACTGAAAACGATCAAACCCAAAGTTATCAAGAAATCAAAATCCACTTTTCATTGGCTCCATTCCAATCGAATTAGACTAGCATTTCGCCAAAATGAACAAACCCAAAGTTATCATGAAATCAAACACGACTTTTCGTTGGCTCCATTCCAATCGAATTAGAGTAGCAATTAACCGAAAATGATCAAACCCATAGTTATCAAGATATCAAAATCCACTTTTCATTGACTCCATTCCAATTGAATTAGACTAGCATTTCGACAAAAATGAACAAACCCGAAGTTATCATGAAATCGAAAGCCACTTTTCATTGGTTCGATTCCAATCGAATTAGACTAGCCATTTGCCAAAAACGAACAAATCCAAAGTTATCATGAAATCAAAACCACTTTTCATTGGCTTGATTCCAATCGATTAAGACTAGCAATTAGCCGAAAACGATTAAACCCGAAGTTATCAAGAAATCAAAAACCACTTTTCATTGG
>NW_019263297.1:0-360 GCF_002742605.1 Olea europaea var. sylvestris
CCCTCTTTCTATTCTAGCCCTTGAAAGCAGTCCACTAGCAACGGAGTCGCGAAAAGAGCTTCTATTCCGAGTTACAACTTCTTCCTTTCTTTTTTAGGCTTTCTAGCCAAGTCCACTAGAAAAGGATTCGTGAACAAGAGCAGCGGAAATGGAATAGCTTTTCTATCTAAAAAATTTCCCGTTCGCCTGGTCTTTCTTCTTTTTCTTTAAAGAGCGGGGTCGGGGACTCGATGGCTATTGCGCTTATTCCTCCCACTTGGGATACCATACCTTTTGCGATTCTTAACTTAATAAGGATTTCAAGTAAAGAGCTCCATCCCGGGCATGGCGGAAAGTCACACCGCTCACTAATCCAATGCT
>NW_019263297.1:7068-7244 GCF_002742605.1 Olea europaea var. sylvestris
CTCTTTTGGGCAGTAACGCCTTTTCTTAAGCGAGAGCATCTCTCTTTTCGGGACTCACCATCTCCTTTAATAAGGGCTTTGCGAGCTCCCAAGATCTCCACTCCGCCTAACGCATGGAATTCCCTCATGCTAACGAACGAGCAAGGAGGCCAATAGCCGAAGCTCTGCCCTTATTC
>NW_019263297.1:16627-16906 GCF_002742605.1 Olea europaea var. sylvestris
AACGTTTATAATAGCTAGCTTAGCTTAACATAATCGACTCTTCTTTCTATGAAAGTCTAGTCCTGTGAAAAAGGAGTTAGGCCATGACCAATATATAGAACCTTTCACTTGTTAAAGTGAGCTGTCAGCCTTTGATCCGCCCCCTCATTCTCAGTGAGTTGTCCGCCTTTCATCCTCTCCCTGAGCCTCTCACGACGAATGAGCTATCGAAGCATGAATCGCTCTTCTCTTTTGGGCAGTAACGCCTTTTCTTAAGCGAGAGCATCTCTCTTTTCGGGA
>NW_019263298.1:0-252 GCF_002742605.1 Olea europaea var. sylvestris
ATTGAACCATAAAAGGAAGGCTTGGGAAGGTAAGCTTATGGGGAAAGCTTATCTCTATACTTTCAGCAACTGAACGGTTGATGCTTTGGCTGAACGCCTACGTCAGCTATGGAAGATGAATGATGACTTTATCTTAATGGAACTCCTAAAATCTAGTTGTAAGGCTGGTATAACTTACACATACCAGACTACCGAAATAGAAAGCAGATCTGGATGGGGGCCCTTGAGAATAGAGCAGCATTTGCTTTTTTT
>NW_019263298.1:6959-7375 GCF_002742605.1 Olea europaea var. sylvestris
CTTCTGACTTGTGAGAATATCCCATGCGATAAGGTTCTGACCCGTAACGGGAAATGGCTTATAATTATGACTACTCTTATTAGGGGCACTCCAATGCCTTAGCCAGAGTCTTCCTTCCACGGCTACGGCTTATCCATCGGAAACTTCTCGTTATAAAGCGGCAACTACAGAATAGGAAACTGCAGCAATTGGATAGGTTTATCGCTTAAGAGGAAGAAATCCCATTAGAATCCCTCTATTTAGGGCAACCCAGAGACATATCGTAACGTAAAAAGAAAGAAAGGAGCTTAGCCCTCTTCTTATCCTAAACCCCCTAGAATCACAAGGAACGCTTGATGGTTGATCCTGGCAATTCAGTTAAGTCATTTTTGAGTCTATTAAGCTGAAACTAGGACTTAGGAAGTCTCAGGGAAGGC
>NW_019263298.1:16272-16905 GCF_002742605.1 Olea europaea var. sylvestris
AAGGAACTGGATGAAACTATGAACTCCTCAAACAAGGGGACAGCAGAGGAATGCTTTCGTCAAAGTATGACTTGGAACACTGGTAAGAAAAGTATACTCTTCATATAAACTTATGAGGAGGGGACTGGCACAGACTAAGGCCTTCGACTTCTCTTGCGCATGCATAAAACTTTACATTGAAATATGCTTGCGGAAACTTTAGGGGCTTATGAGACGAACATTGCCTCGGCTGGATCGTCTTCCCTAGCCTCCTGGCACTCCAAGGAAAGAAATATCTTTTCCGGGTCACCCCCTTCCCCTTGTAAGATCAAGGAACAGAAATGACTACTATCCATATCATATTAACTGGGGACTGATCCCGGGACTGGGATTGCGACTAGAAAAAGCTCTCTCACTTGCTAGCTTTCAATCTTCCTAACTTCTTACTTCCTGCCATTTGAAAGACTCCTCTAATGCCAATAGGAAGAAGGCAACTAGATGCCCTTAGGAATCACACTTTCAACCTCACTTGCGTTTTACCTAAAATCCATAAGACTGCTCCCAAGACTGCAACATCTACTGGTCTAGGGAGAGAAAGATATTCTTATGGTCCGAGGAGAACCTTTCCTTTCTTTAGGCTCTTGGTGCTATTTC
>NW_019263299.1:0-4228 GCF_002742605.1 Olea europaea var. sylvestris
ATTAATTATGTCAGGTTGAAGAAGTGCTGGACAGAAAATTAAAAAAACTAAACAGCACCAAGGGCAATTTTGTCATTTCTCGCAACGGTGCAGAAATAGGCCGAAATTTGGCTGGTTGGTTTGATACGGGCCGTGAAATTGGACTCGGGACGCAGACTCGAGATCACGGGATTTTAGCCAATTTCCCTCGTTTGGGCCTCTGAATAATTAATTTCCGTATTAGTTATGTCAGGTTGAAGAAGTGCTGGACAGAAAATTAACAAAGAAAAATCGTACCCGGAGAAATTGTCCTTTCTCACGACGGTGTTGGAATGGGCCGAAATTTGGCAGGTTGATTGGAAATGGCCCGCGAAATTAGACTCGGCACCGACCCAGGATATTGGGATTTTAGCTAAATTCCTTCGTTTGCGCCTCCGAATAATAAATTTCTGTATTTATCTTGTCAAGTGGAAGAAGTGCTGCAAAAAAAATTAACAAAGAAAAACCACAAGGGACAATTCTATCATTTGTCGCGACGGTGTCGGAATGGACCAAAATTTGGCAGGTTGATTGGAAACGGCCCGCGAAATCGGACTAGGGGCACCGACCAGGGATATTGGGATTTTAGCCAAATTCTTTCGTTTGAGCCTCCGAATATTAAATTTTTCGTATTAATCATATCAGGTAGAAGAAGTCCTGCAAAAAAATTAACAAAGAAAAATCGCAACAGGTGTAATTTTGTCATTTGTCGCGATGATGACGGAATGGGCTGAAATTTGGCTGGTTGATTGGAAATGGCCCGCGAAATTAGACTCGGGCACAGACTCGGGATCACGGGATTTTAGCCAATTTCCTTCGTTTGGGCCTCCAAATAATTAATTTCCTCATTAATTATGTCAGGTTGAAGAAGGTTGGGCAGAAAATTAACAAAGTAAAGCCGCACCAGGGGCAATTTTGTCATTTGTTGCGACTGTGTCGGAATGGGCCGAAATATGGCTGGTTGATTGGAAACGGCCCGCGAAATTGGACTCTGGGTACAAAATCAGGATCACGGGATCTTAGCCAAATTCCTTCGTTTCGGCCTCCGAATAATTAATTTCAGTATTAATTATGTCAGATTGAAGTAGTGCTGGACAGAAAATTAACAAAGAAAAACCGCACCAGTGGCAATTTTGTCATTTGTCGCGACGTTGTCGGAATGGGCCGAAATTTGGTAGGTTGATTGGAAACGGCCAGCGAAATTAGACTCGGGGCACAGACCCTGGATCACGGGATTTTAGCCAATTTCCTTCATTTGGGCCTCCGAATAATTAATTTCCTTATTAATTATGTCAGGCTGAAGAAGTTTTGGACAAAAATTAACAAAGCAAAGTCGCACTAGGGGCAATTTTTTCATTTGTCGCGACGGTGTCGGAATGGGCCGAAATTTGGCAGGTTGATTTGAAACGGGCCGCGAAATTGGACTTGGGGCACAGACCCGGGATCATGGGATTTTAGCCAATTTCCTTCGTTTGGGCCTCCGAATAATTAATTTCCTTATTAATTATGTCAGGTTGAAGAAGTGTTGGACAGAATATTAACAAAGCAAAACCGTACCAGGGGCAATTTTGTCATTTGTCGCTATAGTTTCGGAATGGGCCGAAATTTGGCTGGTTGATTGGAAACGGCCCACGAAATTGGACTCGGGGAACGGACTCGGGATCACAGGATTTTAGCCAATTTCCTTCATTTGGGCCTCCGAATAATTAATTTCCTCATTAATTATGTCAAGTTGAAGAAGTGTTGGTCAGAACATTAACAATGCAAAACCGCACCAGGGAAAATTTTGTCATTTATCGCGAAGGTGTCGAAATGGGCTGAAATTTGGCGGGTTGATTGGAAACGGCCCGCGAAATTGGACTCGGGGCATAGACATGGGATCATGGGATTTTAGCCAAATTCCATTGTTTGTGCCTCCGAATAATTAATTTCCGTATTAATTATGTCATGTTGAAGAAGTGCTAGACAGAAAATTAACAAAAAAAACCGCACCATGGGCAATTTTGTCATTTGTCGCGACAGTGTGGGAATGGTCCGAACTTTGGCAGGTTGATTGGAAACGGCCCACGAAATTGGACTCAGGGCACAGAACCAGGATCACGGGATTTTAGCCAATTTCCTTCCTTTGGGCCTCTGAATAATTAATTTCCTTATTAATTATGTCAGGTTGAAGAAGTGTTGGACAGAAAATTAACAAAACTAAATTGCACCCGGGGTAATTTTGTCATTTGTCGCGACGATGCTGGAATGCGTCGAAATTTGGCTGGCTGATTGGAAATGGCCCTCGAATTTGGTCTCGGGACACAGACTCGGGATCATGGGATTTTAGCCAATTTCCTTCGTTTGGGCTTCCGAATAATTAATTTCCATATTAATTATGTCAGGTTGATGAAGTGCTGGATAGAAAATTAACGAAGAAAAATCGCACCTGAAGCAATTTCGTCATTTGTCGCGACAGTGTCGGATTGGGACGAAATTTGGCATGTTGATTGGTAACGGCCCACGAAATTAGACTCGGGGCACCCACCCAGGATAATGGGATTTTAGCCAAATTCCTTCGTTTGGGCCTCCGAATAATTAATTTCCGTATTAATCATGAAAGGTGGAAGAAGTGCTGGAAAGAAAATTAACAAAGAAAAACCGCACCAGGGACAATTTTGTCATTTGTCGCGGCGGTATTGGAATGGGCCGAATTCTGGCAGGTTGTTTGGAAACGACCCGTGAAATTGGACTTAGGGCACAAACCCGGGATAACAGGATTTTAGTAAAATTCCTTCGTTTGGGCCTCTGAATAATTAATTTTCGTAATAATTATGTCAGCTTGAAGACGTGCTGGACAGAAAATTAACAAATAGAAATCGCACCAGGGGCAATTTTGTCATTTGTCGCGGCGGTGTCGGAATGGACCGAAATTTGGCAGGTTGATTGGAAACAGCCCACAAAATTGGACTCGGGGCACGGACCCGGGATCATGGGATTTTAGCCAAATTCCTTCATTTGCGCCTCCGAATAATTAATTTTCGTATTGATTATCTCAGGTCGAAGAAGTGCGGGACAGAAAATTAACAAAAAATAGCGCACCCGGGGCAATTTTGTCATTTGTCGCGAGGGTGTCGGAATGGGCCGAAATTTGACTGGTTGATTGGAAACGGCCCGCGAAATTTGACTTGTGGCACAGACTTGGGATCACGGGATTTTAGCCAATTTCCTTTGTTTGGGCCTTCGAATAATTAATTTCCTTATTAATTATGTCAGGTTGAAGAAGTGTTGGACAGAAAATTAACAAAGCAAAACCAAACCAGGGGCAATTTTGTCATTTGTCGTGACTGTTCGAAATGGGCCGAAATTTTGCTGGTTGATTGGAAACGGCCTATGAAATTGGACTCGGGGTTCAGACCCGAGATCACGGGATTTTAGCCAAATTCGTTCGTTTGGGCCTTCGAATAATTAATTTCCTTATTAATTATGTCAGGTTGAAGAAGTGTTGGACAGAAAATTAACAAAGCAAAACCGCACCAGGACAATTTTGTCATTTGCCACGACATTGTCAGAATGGGCTGAAATTTGAGAGGTCGACTGGAAATGGCCTGAGAAATTGGACTTGGGGCATAGACCCGAGATCACGGGATTTTAGCCAAATTCCTTCGTTTGGGCCTCCGAATAATTAATTTCGTATTAATTATGTCAGGTTGAAGAAGTGCTGGACAGAAAATTAACAAAGAAAAACCGCACCCGGAGCAATTTTGTCATTTGTCGCGACGGTGTCAGAATGGGCCGAAATTTGGCAGGTTGATAGGTAACGGCCCACGAAATTGGACTCGGGTCACCGACCCGGAATAATGGGATTTTAGCGAAATTCCTTCGTTTGGGCCTCCGAATAATTAATTTTCGTATTAATTACGTCAGGTTGAAGAAGTGCTGGACAGAAAATTAACAAAGAAAAATCGTAATAGGGGTAATTTTGTCATTTGTCGCGACGGTGTCGGAATAGGTTGAAATTTGGCAGGTTGATTGGAAATGGCCTGCGAAATTGGACACGGTGCACAGACTCGCGATCATAAGATTTTGGCCAAATTCCTTCGTTTGGGCCTCTGAATAATTAATTTCTGTATTAATTACATCAGGTTGAAGAAGTGCTAGACAAAAAATTAACAAAGAAAAACCGCACTGGGGACAGTTATGTCATTTTTCGCGATGGTGTAGGAATGGG
>NW_019263299.1:9227-16878 GCF_002742605.1 Olea europaea var. sylvestris
ATTTGTCGCGACGGTGTCGGAATGGGCCAAAATTTGGTAGGTTGATTGGAAATGACCCGCGAAATTGTACTCGGGGCACAGACCCGGGATCATGGGATTTTTGCAAAATTCCTTTGTTTGGGCCTCCGAATAATTAATTTTCATATTAATTATGTCTGGTTGAAAAGTGTTGGACAGAAAATTAACAATGAAAAATCGCACCAGGGGCAATTTTGTCATTTGTCACGATAGTGTCGGAATGGGCCGAAATTTGGCAGGTTGATTGGAAACGGCCCGTGAAATTGGACTCCGGGCACAGACCCGGGATCACGGGATTTAAGCCAAATTCCTTCCTTTGGGCCTCCAAATAATTAATTTCCTTATTAATTATGTCAGGTTGAAGAAGTGTTGGACAGAAAATTAACAAAGAAAAACCGCACAAAGGGCAATTTGGTCATTTGTCGCGATGCTGTCGGAATGGGTCAAAATTTGGCCGGTTGATTGGAAACGGCCCACGAAATTGGACTCGGAGCACAGACCCGGAATCACGGGATTTTAGCCAAATTCCTTCGTTTGGGGCTCCGAATAATTAATTTCCTTATTAATTATGACAGGTTGAAGAAGTGTTGGACAGAAAATTACGAGAAAAAATCGCTCAAGGGGCAATTTTGTCATTTGTCGCGACAGCATTTGTCGCGATGGTATCGGAATGGGCGGAAAGTTGGCAGGTTAATTGGAAACGTCCCGCGAAATTGGACTCTGGGCACAGACCCGGGATCACGGGATTTTGGTTAGATTCCTTCGTTTGGGGCTCCGAATAATTAATTTCCTTATTAATTATGTCAGGTTGAAGAAGTGTTGGACAGAAAATTACGAGAAAAAATCGCTCAAGGGGCAATTTTGTCATTTGTCGCGACGGTGTCGGAATGGGCCGAAATTTGTCAGGTTGATTGGAAACGGCCCACGAAATTGGACTCGGGGCACTGACTCGAAATCACGGGATTTTAGCGAAATTCCTTTGTTTGGGCCTCCGAATAATTAATTTCCTTATTGATTATGTCAGGTTGAAGAAGTTATGGATAGAAAATTAACAAAGCAAAACCGCACAAGAGGCAGTTTTGTTATTTGCCGCGACAGTGTCGGAATGGGCCAAATTTGGCTGGTTGATTGGAAACGGCCCGCGAAATTGGACTGGGTGCACAGACTTGGGTTCACGGGATTTTAGCCAAATTCCTTCGTTTGGACCTCCGAATAATTAATTTCCATATTAATTATGTCAGGTTGAAGAAGCGCTGGACAGAAAATTAAGAAAGAAAAATCGCACCGGGGGCAATTTTGTCGTTTGTCGCGACGGTGTCGGAATGGGCCAAAATTTGGTAGGTTGATTGGAAATGACCCGCGAAATTGTACTCGGGGCACAGACCCGGGATCATGGGATTTTTGCAAAATTCCTTTGTTTGGGCCTCCGAATAATTAATTTTCATATTAATTATGTCTGGTTGAAAAGTGTTGGACAGAAAATTAACAATGAAAAATCGCACCAGGGGCAATTTTGTCATTTGTCACGACGGTGTCGGAATGGGCCGAAATTTGGCAGGTTGATTGGAAACGGCCCAAAAAATTGGACTCGGGGCATAGACCCCGGATCATGAGATTTTAGCCAAATTCCTTTGTATGGGCTTCCGAATAATTAATTTTCGTACTAATTATGTCCTGTTGAAGAAGTGCTACGCAGAAAATTAACAAAGGAAAACCGCATCTGGAGCAATTTTGTCTATTGTCGCAAAGGTGTCGGAATGGGCAGAAATTTGGCTAGTTGATTGGAAATGACCCGTGAAATTGGACTCGGAGCATAGACCCGAGATCACGGGATTTTAGCCAAATTCCTTCGTTTGGGCCTCCGAATAATTAATATCCCTATTAATTCTGTAAGGTTGAAGAAGTTATGGATAGAAAATTAACAAAGCAAAACCGCGCCAGAGACAGTTTTGTTATTTTTCGTGACAGTGTCGGAATGGGCCAAAATTTGGCAGGTTGATTGGAAACGGCCCGCGAAATTGGGCTCAGGGCATGGACTTGGGATCACGGGATTTTATCCAAATTCTTTCGTTTGGGCCTCCGAATAATTAATTTCCATATTAATTATGTCAGGTTGAAGAAGCACTGGACAGAAAATTAAGAATGAAAAATCGCACCAGGGACAATTTTGTCATTTGTCGAGACAATGTCCGAATGGGCCGAAATTTGGCAGGTTGATTGGAAATGGCCCGCGAAATTGTACTCGGGGCACAAGCCCGGGATCACGGGATTTTAGCCAAATTCTTTTGTATGGGCCTCCGAATAATTAATTTCCGTATTAATTATATTAGGTTGAAGAAGCGCTGGACAGAAAATTAACAAAGAAAAACTGCAGCAGGAGCAATTTCGTCATTTGTCGCGACGGTGTCGAAATGTACCGAAATTTGGTAGGTTTATTGGAAAAGGCCCGCGAAATTGGACTCGGGGCACAAGCCCGAGATCACGGGATTTTAGCCAAATTCTTTCGTATGGGCCTCCGAATAATTAATTTTCGTATTATCAGGTTGAAGAAACGCTAGACAGAAAATTAACAAAGAAAAACTGCAGCAGGAGCAATTTCGTCATTTGTCGCGACGGTGTCGAAATGTACCGAAATTTGGTAGGTTTATTGGAAAAGGCCCGCGAAATTGGACTCGGGGCACAGACTCGGGATAACGGGATTTTTGCCAAATTCCTTCGTTTGGGCCTCCAAATAATTAATTTCCGTACTAATCATGTCTAGTGGAAAAAGTACTAGAAAGAAAACTAACAAAGAAAAATCGCACCAGGGACAATTTTGTCATTTGTCGCAGCGCTATCGAAATGGGCGAAAATTTGGTAGGTTGATTGGAAACGGCCCGCGAAATTGGATTCGGGGCACAGACTCGGGATCACAGGATTTTTGCCAAATTCCTTCGTTTGGGCCTCCGAATAATTAATTTCGGTATTAATTATGTTAGGTTGTAGAAGTGTTGGACACAAAATTAACAAAGAAAAACCGTACCAGGGGCAATTTTGTCATTTGTCGCGACAGGGTCGAGATGGGCCGAAATTTTACAGGTCGATTGGAAACGGCCCGCGAAATTGGACATGGTGCATAGACCCGGGATCACGGGATTTTAGCCAAATTTCGTCGTTTGGGCCTCCGAATAATTAATTTTTGTATTAATTATGTCAGGTTAAAGAAGTGCTGAACTGAAAATTAACAAAGAAAAACTGTTTCAAGGGCAGTTATGTCATTTTTCACAACGGTGTCGGACTGGACCGAAATTTTGTAGGTTGATTGGACACAGCCCGCGAAATTGGACTTGGGGCACAACCCCGAAATCATGGGATTTTAGCCAAATTCCTTCGTTTGGCCTCCGAATAATTAATTTCCGTATTAATTATGTCAGGTTGAAGAAGTGTTGGACAGAAAATTAACAAGGAAAAACCGCACTAGGGGCAATTTTGTCATTTGTCGCGACGGGGTCGGAATGGGCTGAAATTTTGCAGGTCGATTGGAAACGGCCCACGAAATTGGACACGGTGCATAGACCTGGGATAACGGGATTTTAGCCAAATTCCGTCGTTTGGGCCTCCGAATAATTAATTTTTGTATTAATTATGTCAGGTTGAAGAAGTGCTAAACTGAAAATTAACAAAGAAAAACCGCTTCGAGGGCAGTTATGTCATTTTTCGCAACGGTGTCGGAATGGATCGAAATTTTGTAGGTTGATTGGAAACAGCCCGCGAAATTGGACTCGGGGCACAAACTCAGAATCACGGGATTTTAGCCAAATTCCTTCGTTTGGCCTCCGAATAATTAATTTCCATATTAATTATGTCAGGTTGAAGAAGTGCTGGACAGAAAATTAACAAAGAAAAAATGCACCGGGGCAATTTTGTCATTTGTTGCGACGGTGTCGGAATGGGCAGAAATTTGGCAGGTTGATTGGAAACGGCTCGAGAAATTGGACTCGGGGCATGGACCCAGGATCACGGGATTTTAGCCAAATTCCCTTATTTGCATCTACGAATAATTAATTTCCATATTAATTATGTCTGGTTGAAGAAGCACCGGACAGAAAATTAACAAAGGAAAACCTCACCAAGGGCAATTTCGTCATTTGCCGTGATAGTGTCGGAATGAGCCGAAATTTGGCAAATTGATTGGAAACAGCCCGCGAAATTAAACTCGGGGCACAGACCCGGGATTTTAGCCAAATTCCTTCATTTGGGCCTCTGAATAATTAATTTCCTTACTAATTATGTCAGGTTGAAGAATTGTTGGACAAAAAATTAACAAAGAAAATTGCACCAGGGGCCATTTAGACATTTGTCGTGACGGTGTCGGAATGGATCGAAATTTGGCAGGTTGATTAGAAATGGCCCGCGAAATTGGACTCGGAGCACAGACTCGGGATCACAGGATTTTAGCCGAATTCCTTCGTTTGGGCCTTCGAATAATTAATTTCCTTATTAATTATGTCAGGTTGAAGAAGCGATGGACAGAAAATTAACAAAGAAAAACCGCACCAGGGGCAATTTTGTCATTTGTCGCGACGGTGTCGAAATGGGCCGAAATTTGGCAGGTTGATTGGAAACGGCCCGCGAAATTGGACTCGGGGAATAGACTGGGGATCACAAGATTTTAGCCAAATTCCTTCGTTTGGGCCTCCGAATTAATTTTCGTATTAATTATGTCAGGTTGAAGAAGTGCTGGACAAAAAATTAACAAAGAAAAACCGCACCAAGGGTAATTTTGTCATTTGTTGCGACGGTGTCGGAATGGGCCGAAATTTTGTAGGTTGATTGGAAACGGCCTGCGAAATTGGACTCGGGCGCAAACCCGAGATCACAAGATTTTAGCCAAATTCCTTTGTTTGGGCCTCTGAATAATTAATTTCCTTATTAATTATGTTAGGTTGAATAAGTGATGGACAGAAAATTAACAAAGCCAAACCGCACCAGGGGCAATTTTGTCATTTGTCACGACGGTGTCGGAATATGCCGAAATTTGACAGTTTGATTGGAAACGGCCCGCGAAATTGAACTCAGGGTATAGACCCGTTATCGCGGGATTTTGGCCGAATTTCCTCGTTTTGGCCTCCGAATAATTAAATTTCGTATTAATTATGTCAGGTTGAAGAAGTGCTGGACAGAAAATTAACAAAGAAAAATTGCACCAGGGGCAATTTTGTTATTTGTCGCGACGTTGTCGGAATGGGCCGAAATTTGGCAGGTTGATTTGAAAAGGCCCATGAAATTGGACTCGGGGCATGGACCCGAGATCACGAGATTTTAGCCAAATTCCTTCGTTTGGGCCTCCGAATAATTAATTTCCACATTAATTATGTCAAGTTGAAGAAGTGCTGGACAGAAAATTAACAAAGAAAAATTGCACCAGGGGCAATTTTGTGGTTTGTCACGACGGTGTCGGAATGGGCCAAAATTTAGCAGGTTGATTGGAAACGGCCCGCGAAATTGGACTCGGGGCACAGACCCGGGATCACGAGATTTTAGTCAAATTCCTTCGTTTGGGCCTCTGAAGATTTAATTTTCGTATTAATTATGTCTGGTGGAAGAAGTGCTGGATAGAAAATTAACAAAGAAAAATCGCGCCAGGGGCTAATTTTTCATTTGTCGCGACGGTGTCGGAATGGGCCGAAATTTGGCAGGTTGATTCAAAACGGCCCGCGAAAGTGGATTTGTGGCACAGAGCCGAGATCACGCGATTTTAGCCAAATTCTTTCCTTTGGGCCATCGAATAATTAATTTTCGTATTAATTATGTCAGGTTGAAGAAGTGCTGGGCAGAGAATTAACAAAGAAAAATTGCATCAAGGGCAATTTTGTCATTTGTCGTGACGGTGTCGGAATGGGCCGAAATTTGGCAGGTTGATTGGAAACGGCTTGCGAAATTGGACTCGGGGTACGGACCCGGGATCACAGGATTTTAGCCAAATTCCTTCGATTGGGCCTCTGAATAACTAATTTTCGTATTAATTATGTCTGGTTGAAGAAGTGTTGAACAGAAAATTAACAATGCAAAACCACACCAGGGTCAATTTTGTCATTTGTCGCAACGGTGTCGGAATGGGCCGAAATTTAGCAAGTTGATTGGAAACGGCCCGCAAAATTGGACTCAGGGCATATACCCGGGATCACGGGATTTTAGCCAAATTCCTTCGTTTGGGCCTCCGAATTATTTATTTCCGTATTAATTGTGTTAGGCTGAAAAGGTGTAGGACAGAAAATTAAAATAGAAAAATCGCACCGGGGCAATTTTGTCATTTGTCGCGACGGTGTCGAAATGGGCCGAAATTTGGCAGGTTGATTGGAAACGGCCCACGAAATTGGACTAGGGGCACAAACCCGGGATCATGGGATTTTAGCCAAATTCCTTCGATTGGGCCTCTGAATAACTAATTTTCGTATTAATTATGTCTGGTTGAAGAAGTGTTGAACAGAAAATTAACAATGCAAAACCACACCAGGGTCAATTTTGTCATTTGTCGCAACGGTGTCGGAATGGGCAGAAATTTGGCAGGTTGATTGGAAACGGCCCGCAAAATTGGACTCGGGGCACAGACCCGGGATCACGGAATTTTAGCCAAATTCCTTTATTTGGGCCTACGAATAATTAATTTCTATATTAATTATGTCAGGTTGAAGAAGCACTGGACAGAAAATTAACAAAGCAAAACCTCACCAAGGGCGATTTTGTCATTTGCCGCGATAGTGTCGGAATGGGCCGAAATTTGGTTGGTTGATTGGAAACGGCCCGTGAAATTGAACTCGGGGCACAGACCCGGGATTTTAGCCAAAATTTCTTCGTTTGGGCCGCACCAGGGGCCATTTAGACATTTGTCACGACGGTGTCGGAATGGGTCGAAATTTGGCAGGTTGATTGGAAATGGCCCCTGAAATTGGACTCGGAGCACAGACCCGGGATCACGGGATTTTTGCCAAATTCCTTCATTTGGGCCTCCGAATTAATTTCTATATTAATTATGTCAGGTTGAAGAAGTGCTGGACAGAAAATTAAAATAGAAAAATCGCACCAGGGGCAATTTTGTCATTTGTCGCGACGTTGTCGGAATGGGTCGAAATTTGGCAGGTTGATTGGAAACGGTCCGCGAAATTGGACTAGGGGCATAAACCCAAGATCACAGGATTTTAGCCAAATTCCTTCGTTTGGGCCTCTGAATAATTAATTTCCTTATTAATTATGTCAGGTTGAAGAAGCGATGGACAGAAAATTAACAAAGAAAAATCGTACCGGGGGCAATTTTGTCATTTATCACGACGGTGTCGAAATGGGCCGAAATTTGGCAGGTTGATTGGAAACGGCCCGCGAAATTGGACTCGGGGAACAAACTCGGGATCACGAGATTTTAGCCAAATTCCTTCGTTTGGGCCTCCGAATTAATTTTCGTATAAATTATGTCAGGTTTAAGAAGTGCTGGACGGAAAATTAACAAAGAAAAACCGCACCAGGGGTAATTTTGTCATTTGTCGCGACGGTGTCGGAATAGGCCGAAATCTTGCAGGTTGATTGGAAACGGCCCCTCGAAATTGGACTCGGGGCACAGATCAGGGATCACGGGATTTTAGCCAAATTCCTTCGTTTG
>NW_019263300.1:0-4220 GCF_002742605.1 Olea europaea var. sylvestris
AATATGGATCGCTGGAAGTAGTTTAAGAAATTAATGTTGCTTTAAGACCTATATATTTACCTATTGGATGGCTTTTAATCGGCCCATTTACCCCTTATTTGGCCAAAATTGATAGCCTAATGTTGACTATATAAAGAATCCTTCCTCTCCATTCTAATGTATGTGAAAAGAAAAAACCCTAGTTGCCTTTGCTGTGAAAAACAGCTGGCTGCTATTGTGCTAAAAATCGATCGCTTCCTCTTCCAATTTTGGTCTCCTCTCGTACCTCTTTCATTGGTTTTTCTTCTTGCCTTTGTGGCTACAAGTCAACACCGTTATCTTGTCCTTTTGTGGATAAGATTGAGAAGTAATTGAGGTAAATATATTGGTTGTGGTTGGAGCCATTTGGGTTGGTTGTTTGATAAAGAAAGGTAACGTGAAATTGAGTCTAAAAATCACTGTTTCGAAGATCTTAAAGCAAGGTTCACAACAAAAAAAAAAAAAAGAAAAATCAAGAATTTGTCACCTAATTTGAACAAGTGGAAATTACACAATACCTTAGAGTTAAAATCCTGATTTCTTAAAACAGACGGGTAGTTTCACTTTACAAAAATCAGAAATATCAGATATCATATCTAAATATTAAAAATTAAATACATAATTTTCATCCCAATTCCCAACCCTAGAACCATCTTTTCTCTTTTGCTTCATCTTCTCTCTCTCGTATCACTCTCCACAGACAGCTCCATCATCCCACCGTTGACGCCGTTTGTAGCGGTCCAACCTCGTCGTTGCGGTGGCTATGGTGAATCTAGCGGTGCAGCAATGTGAAGCGCAACAACGCCGCCTCGATTTTGTTGGGAGTTATTTTTATAGGATCTACTTGCGGTGTAGGCGGTGTGTGGTGGTTGTTGTGGCGGGTGGTGTGCGTGTGCATGGGTATGGTGTGTCTGCGGTGGCGGTGGCGGTGGCATGAGGTGCGGTGGTTGATTTTATTTTTTATTTTTTTTGTTGGATGCGGTGCAGGCGATGGCGGCGTGGTGGATATTGATGGTGGTTATGGATTTTGCGGTGGTGTTGCCAAGATCTAGATCTGCTGCAGCGGCGAAATAGGTGGGGATCTGGGAGATGAAATCTGATTGGGTTGTTGTGGCGGCGGATGTGGTATGGATTTGGTGTTGTGCTGGTGGTGTGGTTGTGATGTTGGCAGCGGTGGTGAGGTGGTGGAGATGTTCCCGACGGTGGTGAGGTGGCGGAGATGTTCCCGACGGTGGTGAGGTGGCAGTGGTGGCTAATCTAGGCGGATTTGGTGTTTATGTGGAGGCGGTGGTCGGGGTGGGATGGATTGAATGGTTGTGACCAATTATCTATGTGAATGCTATTAATAATTGGATATGTGACTTGATAATTGTGACTACGACCTTTGATTGTAACTCACAATTGATTGAGTTGTGATCAAAAAGTTAATCGTGACCGAAAAATTGTGATTGTGACTTCCAATTGTGACTCACTTTTGATTAAATTTTGATTGAAAAAATAATCGTGACCAATTAATTCAATAATTTGCAATGAGTAAATAAGTTGTGATCAATAATATTTTTGAATATGTGACCTATAAATTTTGTGAATTTGCAATCGAAAATCATCCCATGACTTATAAAAAATTTTGATTTGTGCCAAGAAATAAGTTGTGATCAATAATTTGATAATTTGTGACTATAAATTAATTCGTGACTAATTAATTAGATAACTGTGACCAAAAATTGTGAGCTAAATAGATTTAATTAATAAAATATATATTTAATAAATTTAAAAAATCTGATTTTTGAAAGTTCAAACCATTGTTCTTAATTTTGAAAAGGGGTATACTTGTCTTTAAAAATGAATTTTTCCCTTTGAACAATGAGGTTTGAAGCCCAGATATAACTGCATGCATGGATTGAAAATGGGTCAATAGAATTCAATTCAGTATAATTTTTGTTTAAAGCTTAAAAAGTTTATATATATATAATAAAAAAATTAAATAATTTTTTTTACTAGTTTAATAACTCTTTACTTTAAAAATAAGAAAAAATAACTTATTCAAACCTATGAAGGACGAAGATATTTTAAATTAGTAGGGCACACTCAGACTTGCCAAAAAGTGACGAAAAAATTCGATGTCTTATTACAATTGTTCTTTATGAGTTCTCATACTTTGATAACGTTCCATAATTATATCATTATTAATATTGTCAAATACATCATTTTCAATATATGCAACCAAACTATTATTCTACCACTGATCTCCAATTCGATTGCACAGACCATTTTTTACAACTGACATCGCAAAAAATGCTCTCGACTATAGCAGTAGCCACAAGAAGATCTAAGGATAATGTCACAAACTTGTAGACTAATGAATAAACTTCATGTTTATTTTTTACAAGAAATTTCTGTACAAGATCACTAAGGCCACGTAATCCTCCAAATTCACCATTAGTATACATATCAAGAATATATGTATCTAGTTGATCAGCAAGTTTCAAGATTATCTGTTGTGTCAAAATCTATTGGATAATATTGACATAGTCAAATAACTTTGTTCTTGTCAAAACATGCAAATGAATTATTTGGACACAAACACGCAACACAAAGGAGCAAGTCACAATTTACGTCCAAAAAATGATTGTTCATCTCTTGAAGTTTCATATCAATAATGGCATAAAATATTTTCACGCGAAAATGATGCAAATTTGTCATCGTATCACGTCGGGAACAATCTCAAGTTATGAACTTATCATCCATATTGGGAATATTTATCTCGTGAGCTTCACAAAACGAACAAACAATTTCGAAAAAAGATTCACATTCATTATCTCACATGGTCTGGAACTGTGCTTTATATAATTGTACCAATCTCGTGGTACTTTTAAAGTACTTTTCCTTAACTGATACAAACAATTAACAAAATATTATAATCAATTCAAGTGAAAAATAAATCTCATATTTGTCTAGGGTTTAAGCGTAACAGTCTCACAATTGCCTAATAATGATGTCTTTATTTTTCATTTTTGATGAAATTCTCAATTCCCAAACAAAATTCAAATAGTGGCTCCATTCAATCCCTAACATTTACATACCTAGTTCAACAAATTCACAGAGATTCACAAATCATGAAAATTCAAACATTTACATACCTAGTTCAACAAATTCATAGAGATTCACAAATCATGAAAATTCAATCCCTAACATTTACATACCTAGTATCAACAAATTCAAAAGGATTCCCAAATCATATATTCAGATTTTACTTTTCACCATAACTAAATGATCGAAAATTAGGAAATGTAAGTAAAATCAAAAATAAAATCATTTATAGACTAAAGTCTATACTAACCTTGGAAAGTGGACGACTGTGGCATGGACGGGAGACAGATGGCCGTGGCAATAGAGGGAAGTGGATGGCTACAATAACAGCACTCGTAAAATCTCTCTCATCTCGACAGAATCGGCCACAATTCGTAGGCTCACTGCTCGTAGAAATGACTTCGAGTCTGACACCAATTGTCGACAACACTCAAGTCGAAAGGAGACAAGGGAAGGAAAGGAAAACAGTGAGAACTGAGATGGATTGTTGGTTTTCATTTTCAAATTTCAGTTGCTATTTGGTAGTAATGGACTCTAATTCCAACTCATGTTTAAAAAATAAAAAATAAACTTGGTGGGTCACGTGACCCGCCAGGAGCCACTATGTGTCCGTCCCTAATTCAAACTCTTACTTATTTTTAAGCATAAATAAACATGCCATAAGCTTAAACGTATTTTGCACGTTAAGTAGATTACATTTGTCTCGTTTTACAAGAAATAGAAATAGGAAAATTTACATAAATGTCACTAAAATTGAAAATGCACAAAAAAATGTCACTTTTTTGCTACAAAATGTCCATTTTACCCTTTGGACACCTTTTTAGGAGTAATAAATGCTTGATTTGAATGCAATTAATGTTGTGATGTGATGATTTGTTTTATTTATTTGAAACATTTAAGATATGATTATTATATTGTATAATATGAATTTTTGATTTAAAAAAGGAATGAAAACTTCATAAAAAAAAAAAAAAAAACACACACACACACACACACACACAAACAAGTTGGAATACAAACCTTACATTCTTCTTCACCATCTTCATTCCATCATCAATAAGGTAACAAGGGAAATCTATTGATCAATCTCAAAGGTGAATTACTAGAAAAAT
>NW_019263300.1:10160-16877 GCF_002742605.1 Olea europaea var. sylvestris
CAAAAAAAATAAAAAAAAAAATTTTTTTTTATTTAAAAAAAAAAAAAAAAAAAAAAAAAAAAAGGTGTCAAACACGGTGCTTTGGACTTTTATGGCTACCACCGAATGGGCCCTAATCAATTAAGTCCTTCGTATTCACCCTTCATTAGTCTACAGCCCATTTAGATATTTCATCAAGTGGAAATCACACAAAATCCTAGAGTTAAAATCATGATTTCTTAAATCAGATGGAAACTTTCACTTTTCAAATATCAAAAATATTATATGTATAGGTTAAAAATTAAATACATAATTTTCATCCCAATTCCCAACCCTAGAACCATCTTTTCTCTTTTGCTTCATCTTCTCTCTCTCGTATCACTCTCCACAGACAGCTCCATCATCCCACCGTTGACGCCGTTTGTAGCGGTCCAACCTCGTCGTTGCGGTGGCTATGGTGAATCTAGCGGTGCAGCAATGTGAAGCGCAACAACGCCGCCTCGATTTTGTTGGGAGTTATTTTTATTGGATCTACTTGCGGTGTAGGCGGTGTGTGGTGGTTGTTGTGGCGGGTGGTGTGCGTGTGCATGGGTATGGTGTGTCTGCGGTGGCGGTGGCGGTGGCATGAGGTGCGGTGGTTGATTTTATTTTTTATTTTTTTTGTTGGATGCGGTGCAGGCGATGGCGGCGTGGTGGATATTGATGGTGGTTATGGATTTTGCGGTGGTGTTGCCAAGATCTAGATCTGCTGCAGCGGCGAAATAGGTGGGGATCTGGGAGATGAAATCTGATTGGGTTGTTGTGGCGGCGGATGTGGTATGGATTTGGTGTTGTGCTGGTGGTGTGGTTGTGATGTTGGCAGCGGTGGTGAGGTGGTGGAGATGTTCCCGACGGTGGTGAGGTGGCAGTGGTGGCTAATCTAGGCGGATTTGGTGTTTATGTGGAGGCGGTGGTCGGGGTGGGATGGATTGAATGGTTGTGACCAATTATCTATGTGAATGCTATTAATAATTGGATATGTGACTTGATAATTGTGACTACGACCTTTGATTGTAACTCACAATTGATTGAGTTGTGATCAAAAAGTTAATCGTGACCGAAAAATTGTGATTGTGACTTCCAATTGTGACTCACTTTTGATTAAATTTTGATTGAAAAAATAATCGTGACCAATTAATTCAATAATTTGCAATGAGTAAATAAGTTGTGATCAATAATATTTTTGAATATGTGACCTATAAATTTTGTGAATTTGCAATCGAAAATCATCCCATGACTTATAAAAAATTTTGATTTGTGCCAAGAAATAAGTTGTGATCAATAATTTGATAATTTGTGACTATAAATTAATTCGTGACTAATTAATTAGATAACTGTGACCAAAAATTGTGAGCTAAATAGATTTAATTAATAAAATATATATTTAATAAATTTAAAAAATCTGATTTTTGAAAGTTCAAACCATTGTTCTTAATTTTGAAAAGGGGTATACTTGTCTTTAAAAATGAATTTTTCCCTTTGAACAATGAGGTTTGAAGCCCAGATATAACTGCATGCATGGATTGAAAATGGGTCAATAGAATTCAATTCAGTATAATTTTTGTTTAAAGCTTAAAAAGTTTATATATATATAATAAAAAAATTAAATAATTTTTTTTACTTGTTTAATAACTCTTTACTTTAAAAATAAGAAAAAATAACTTATTCAAACCTATGAAGGACGAAGATATTTTAAATTAGTAGGGCACACTCAGACTTGCCAAAAAGTGACGAAAAAATTCGATGTCTTATTACAATTGTTCTTTATGAGTTCTCATACTTTGATAACGTTCCATAATTATATCATTATTAATATTGTCAAATACATCATTTTCAATATATGCAACCAAACTATTATTCTACCACTGATCTCCAATTCGATTGCACAGACCATTTTTTACAACTGACATCGCAAAAAATGCTCTCGACTATAGCAGTAGCCACAAGAAGATCTAAGGATAATGTCACAAACTTGTAGACTAATGAATAAACTTCATGTTTATTTTTTACAAGAAATTTCTGTACAAGATCACTAAGGCCACGTAATCCTCCAAATTCACCATTAGTATACATATCAAGAATATATGTATCTAGTTGATCAGCAAGTTTCAAGATTATCTGTTGTGTCAAAATCTATTGGATAATATTGACATAGTCAAATAACTTTGTTCTTGTCAAAACATGCAAATGAATTATTTGGACACAAACACGCAACACAAAGGAGCAAGTCACAATTTACGTCCAAAAAATGATTGTTCATCTCTTGAAGTTTCATATCAATAATGGCATAAAATATTTTCACGCGAAAATGATGCAAATTTGTCATCGTATCACGTCGGGAACAATCTCAAGTTATGAACTTATCATCCATATTGGGAATATTTATCTCGTGAGCTTCACAAAACGAACAAACAATTTCGAAAAAAGATTCACATTCATTATCTCACATGGTCTGGAACTGTGCTTTATATAATTGTACCAATCTCGTGGTACTTTTAAAGTACTTTTCCTTAACTGATACAAACAATTAACAAAATATTATAATCAATTCAAGTGAAAAATAAATCTCATATTTGTCTAGGGTTTAAGCGTAACAGTCTCACAATTGCCTAATAATGATGTCTTTATTTTTCATTTTTGATGAAATTCTCAATTCCCAAACAAAATTCAAATAGTGGCTCCATTCAATCCCTAACATTTACATACCTAGTTCAACAAATTCACAGAGATTCACAAATCATGAAAATTCAAACATTTACATACCTAGTTCAACAAATTCATAGAGATTCACAAATCATGAAAATTCAATCCCTAACATTTACATACCTAGTATCAACAAATTCAAAAGGATTCCCAAATCATATATTCAGATTTTACTTTTCACCATAACTAAATGATCGAAAATTAGGAAATGTAAGTAAAATCAAAACATAAAATCATTTATAGACTAAAGTCTATACTAACCTTGGAAAGTGGACGACTGTGGCATGGACGGGAGACGGATGGCCGTGGCAATAGAGGGAAGTGGATGGCTACAATAACAACACTCGTAAAATCTCTCTCATCTCGACAGAATCGGCCACAATTCGTAGGCTCATTGCTCGTAGAAATGACTTCGAGTCTGACACCAATTGTCGACAACACTCAAGTCGAAAGGAGACAAGGGAAGGAAAGGAAAACAGTGAGAACTGAGATGGATTGTTGGTTTTCATTTTCAAATTTCAATTGCTATTTGGTAGTAATGGACTCTAATTCCAACTCATGTTTAAAAAATAAAAAATAAACTTGGTGGGTCACGTGACCCGCCAGGAGCCACTATGTGTCTGTCCCTAATTCAAACTCTTACTTATTTTTAAGCATAAATAAACATGCCATAAGCTTAAACGTATTTTTCACGTTAAGTAGATTACATTTGTCTCGTTTTACAAGAAATAGAAATAGGAAAATTTACATAAATGTCACTAAAATTGAAAATGCACAAAAAAATGTCACTTTTTTGCTACAAAATGTCCATTTTACCCTTTGGACACATTTTTAGGAGCAATAAATGCTTGATTTGAATGCAATTAATGTTGTGATGTGATGATTTGTTTTATTTATTTGAAACATTTAAGATATGATTATTATATTGTATAATATGAATTTTTGATTTAAAAAAGGAATGAAAACTTCAAAAAAAAAAAAAACACACACACACACACACACACACAAACAAGTTGGAATACAAACCTTACATTCTTCTTCACCATCTTCATTCCATCATCAATAAGGTAACAAGGGAAATCTATTGATCAATCTCAAAGGTGAATTACTAGAAAAATAATTCCAACTCATTTTTAAAAAATAAAAAATAAACTTGGTGGGTCACGTGACCCGCCAGGAGCCACTATGTGTCTGTCCCTAATTCAAACTCTTACTTATTTTTAAGCATAAATAAACATGCCATAAGCTTAAACGTATTTTGCACGTTAAGTAGATTACATTTGTCTCGTTTTACAAGAAATAGAAATAGGAAAATTTACATAAATGTCACTAAAATTGAAAATGCACAAAAAAATGTCACTTTTTTGCTACAAAATGTCCATTTTACCCTTTGGACACCTTTTTAGGAGTAATAAATGCTTGATTTGAATGCAATTAATGTTGTGATGTGATGATTTGTTTTATTTATTTGAAACATTTAAGATATGATTATTATATTGTATAATATGAATTTTTGATTTAAAAAAGGAATGAAAACTTCAAAAAAAAAAAAAACACACACACACACACACACACAAACAAGTTGGAATACAAACCTTACATTCTTCTTCACCATCTTCATTCCATCATCAATAAGGTAACAAGGGAAATCTATTGATCAATCTCAAAGGTGAATTACTAGAAAAATGTCCTTTTTATGTCATAATTTACTACTTTAAATGTTTAATACAACATGGTCATATTTAATCAACCATTTTGAATCTCTTATTCATTTATGTGTTTTATTTTTGATATATTTTTTGAAGGGAAAAAAATACCAACATCCTCTATAAAATATGAAGGATTCCTTATTTAATGAAGCATTGAGTTATTCCTTCTTTATTTGTAGGAAAATATTGTGATGTTGTAGTTGAGAATTAATTATCACCATTAATGTTTTCAATAATTTCTTTCAAATAGTCAAACACATGTTTTTAAGCTTCCCTGAAACTTACGATAGTTCAACTATCGAACAGTAACTTCAAAATTGTTGGATTAGACATTTGAACTGTCGAACTCGACATTTAGTAACTGTTGGGATGAACAATTTAATTGTCGATTTCGACACCTAAAAACCGTTGTCACCCTTTCCCTTATTGGTACTACATGGATCTAAATATTTCCACGCTCCAATTTGATGGTATTAAATGTCGACATATGAATGTGTAGAATTCTCAGTCTCAACATTTCAGGTATAAGTCATTATTTGAGATTCACCGTGCTGCATGGGGAAAGTTTGTGCAGGTGGATGATGAATGAAAGTGGAGAGGGAACACTTCCATTTTAGCACCGAGAAGTATTACCGTAGCAGAACATATGTTACGGTTGAAGGACAAACTTGGTATTGTTGATCCTCACGATGAAATCGAATTGAAGTTCAAAGTCTCGAAATCAAATATACCTCCAGTAGAAATAGGCGATGATGAAGACTTAAATTGGTATATAACCGTTCATAAGGAAGCTGCACTCTGCGTCACTATTTTGGAAACCAAGCTCCCGAGTGTTGACATGGGGGGGTGCAAACTGTGTAGGGAACTTGTTCGCTCTAACGGATTTGTCCCAAAAGAAACAACATGATGAGTTCAATTATTAGCACAGTGTATCGAACAATAATTCACCCAAACCTCCGATTGACCATATCGAGGTTGAAGCATTAAATAACCACTTAGACAACCCACTACATGGTACAGATAATGCTAATATTATTGACATGGAGGAGGAAATGTCATCACATTCCATAACTTTGGGCAGACATGACTGGATTATAGCTATGAATACATCCAATCTTGTCGAAAAGTAAATATTCTTTAGCAAGAAATAGTTGTACTCGAAGATTCATGTACTTGCTTTCCAAGATAAGTTCTGATTTCGGGTAAACAGGTCAAGCATGAAAATGTTAACCATTGTATACATGGACGATAATTACAAGTGGATGCTACGTGCTTTGACTGTTAAGCAATCTGCAATCTTCATGATCCATAAATTCAACAACGTGCACAATGTTTCCTTGATTGTCGTTGTGAAGCACACCGGCATGTCACTAGTTCTGTAATTACCGAGCACATTTTGGAAAAATTGGATAGTCCATACCAATTGTATAACCCTATCGCTATTACACATGACATAGAACATGAGTTCGATGTAAAAATCAGTTACAGCAAGGCACGTAAGGGGAAGGTGGCTGCTTTAAATATGCTACACTGTACACCGGGTGACAGTTTTCAAAACTTTCTTCGTACTACCACGTCGTAGGAAGGAGTAACCCAGGGACAATAACCCACGTCGAAGTTGATTCTCTTAATAAGTTTCATTACTTCTTCCTAGCTTTCGGTGCAAGCATTCATGGTTACATGCAGTACTTGAGACTCATTAGTTGTGTTGATGACAGTCACTTGAAGGGTCCATACAAAGGTACACTCCTAGTGACAACTGCCCAAGATAGCAAAAAACAGATTTATTATTTGGCATCGGGGATTATAGATGCTAAAACCAATAAATCTTGGAAGTGGTTTATGTCGAACTTGAAAGACCTTATAGGTGACTTAGAAGAACTCGTATCTGTTTCAGGCAAGAAAAAGAGTATTGAGAAAGCTATTACTCAGTTATTTTCGTTGTCTCACCATGGTTGTTGTATCTAACATATGAAAAAAAATTTAATACAGTGGTACAACAACGCAAGTGTAATATTTCTATTCAAATGAGCTGCTACAAACTTATCAGGTCGAAGACTTCGAAAGACTCATGGGACAGATTCGTAGGTTGAGCAAAAGATTGTACGAGGTACTTAGAGTGAGCAGGTTATTCTTTTGGGTCTCGAGCACTATTTATTGGCCACGTTACAACATTATGATGAACAATGTAGAATCTTTGAACTCGATGTTAAGAGAAGCCCATTCGTTATCGATAACCTGCTTCGTCAAACACATTTGGAGTACTATGCAGAAGTGGTTTTACAAA
>NW_019263301.1:0-1882 GCF_002742605.1 Olea europaea var. sylvestris
AAGTTTGAACTAACTAGGCTCTTATTTTAATCCGTTAATCGGGTTCGATATAAAATATATAACTACAATGAGTTAAATTAAAGGAGTCCAATCTCAGATATTAAATGCCAATATATAAAGATAGATACGTCAAACTAGTTGATTCGAACCAACCACGAATGTAATTTTTGGTTGGTCCTGGCTGCTCAAAAGTGAGGTTTGGCGCAGGCCAGGTCGGACTTTTTTTAATTGTATAGTTATACAATCAAACTATTTTACTCTTTATTAATGTTTATTTGGTAGCGTTTATAATTGATGAATCCCATAAATATGGAATGTGTGAATAATAAGTAAATAGTAAGGTATTGATCTTCTAAAAATGTAAATAAAGAATATATTTAGCCCCTGTTTGTTGTAACTAAAAATAAATTTTTTAAATAAATTTTGAAACAAGTTGATGAAATGTGACGTTGAAAATTTGTAAATCCTATAAAATGTGTGTTTAAAATTAATTATTGACTTTAATTTTTATCTAGGATTTAATTTTTACTCAATGGGGGCTTAATTAGCTTAATTATAATTTAAGCTTGGCCAAACATGCTCTTAGGCAACAAATAATAAAATAATATAACTTCTAACTTTCGGTAGTCTATTGACTATTGAATTGGTTGGAACCACGACGTCCTGCGAGCCAAATTATTTTATGATTTTTCTTCTCGTATTGACGTGCACATGTGGATAATCCTCGCATGTTGCTACTTATCCGAAATTTCAATATTAAGCAAGAGTAAACAAAACAATGGACTCTCCTATAAGTATAAAAAGGGGAAGGAGTTCACAAAACTCCTCTAGAATACTCAAAATAGAAGGTGGGTGGTATTTTTTCTTTTTTTTACTAACGTTTTACTCACATGGAACCCATCCCTTGTGAGTATTTTAAAGGGATTCTGTCTCTGTACACCAACACTAATCCAAAAGAGACAGAAAGGATGCATTCGGGGTTGAAATTTTGTTTACTTATGAAGTATGAACAATTATATATATATATATATATATATATATATCTGTATATCTGTATATACATGTTTTGTTGGACAGTTGGTTCCAGTTTTTATTTCCTGTTTCCGCACGCAGATACCATGAATTAATCTGTAATACTAATCTACGCCTCAAACCCCTAAACCTCTCTCACACGCACAAAAGACCCACACACCTACACACCCACTTTTTCTTCTCCCTTTTGTTTTTCAATGTTTTAGTCTTCAGTGGCTGCCCCACACCTAATTTTCTGCTTAATATTAGCGAGTGGGTTGGTCCTGTTTTCTCCTATGAATCTCTCTTTTTGGCCGGTTTAGAATTAGATGCCGTCCAACCCATATAATAGAGTTCTAGTTCCAGCTTTCTTTTTCCCTTTTCCTTCTTGGATTTATGTGTGTTGAATGCTTGTAAATACTTACTAATATTGAATTTTCAGAGATTTTTGGTTGAAGCTTAAAATTTGGATTGTAGAATCATCAAACTGTATCTTGGCTTGGATCTGTGAAGATTTTTGCAATGTGGGTTTAACATAATTGAAGGCAAGATTGGATCTGTTTGAGAGGATTTTGTTCAGATCTACTAAGGAAGTGAAGGCCCTATGATTTATAAATTTTTGAGATTGTTTTTTCTTGAGAGGAAAAGTTGGTAATAATTACGGGAGGGAGATAATATTGCCATTAATATAAGCATTTTTCATGCTGAAAATTAGACCGAAGGTAAAGCAAAATCGTGATTTCTTGCCACAGAGAGAAGGGTGAAGTTCCTTGAGCTTTACTCCCTTAGAAAACTTGTGTATTCTATGATTCTTGAAAATATATCTGGCAGCTTGATGTGCCAAATTTCGGGTAAGTCTCCTATCTTGCTT
>NW_019263301.1:7633-16870 GCF_002742605.1 Olea europaea var. sylvestris
TGTCCAATTGGCTCGAGTTGGCATACACTTGCATCTAAAACTATTGGCTATAATCCATGGTATTGCTTCCCTCTCATAATAGTAGTTCTCACCCGAGAAAACCAGATTTTGGTCCCTGCGTCCCCAGTCGACGTTTGCCTGTGTCCCCAGCCTGTGGTTGCCTACACAGTTTGCCTGTGTTGCTATTGCGTCCCCTGTTGCAATCTGCTTGTGTTGATGTTGCGATCCCTGCTGTAATTTGCCTACGTCTGCCTGAGTTTCACATGTCTGCGTCCCCTTGCCGTAGTTCCTGTCTTGGTCCTGCTTACGTCCCCTGCCGTAAGTTCCTGTGTTGTTCAGCCTACGTCCCCTGTCGCAGGTTCAGCCTACGTCCCCTAAAGTAGTGCCTGTGTTTTCTCTACATGTATCCCCTACCGCAGGTACTTCCATCCAGCAGTAACGCACTACTTGCGTTACCTGCATTCCCCAGTCGCAACCTAGACGTATCAGCCGCGACTATGGGGGATGTAAGTCACTCCCCTACTAAATTTGGTGACACCCTCATCGCCATGTACCGCCAAAACTTAGACCTTATTTGCCACAAGTCTATCTCATTTTCCCACTTTATGTCATGACATTTTCGTGTCATGCCAAGCCTCAAATTATGACCTTGCGGTCCGTGACAATTTGTCACGGGCCTAGTTTCATTACACACTAACTACGCTAGAATCGTGCGGACACTATCGTCCTCACGAGATAGCGTTAAGCCAGTCTTACACCCTCACAATAATTTAACTAATGAGGCTAAATTATATGTTGACTTTGGTAGAGAAAGTAGATAGGAAAATTATGAGGAAAAGAGCACACACATATATTTGGAGAAATTTTTTTGTATAAATATAAGAGAAAACTATTTACAAACACACTACAATTTTCTATTTACAAAGATATTACTCTACCCCACTTTATTTCCTTTTCTATCTATGGGAATTTTCTCTCAACTCTCTAATATTCTCTCTTTCCCCTTGATTAATATCATTTGATTTACAAATGACCAAGTCTCTCTATTTATAGGCAAACTCAAGGTATGCAAGTTAGCATCAATGGCTAGGATTAATCTTGATCCAAGGGCTCTCATTGGTTGCAAGTTGCCTTAAACCTCCTTTGACCATAAGGTAATCAAGTTGTATTTGACTACCTTGTAAGTGACATATCTTTATACTTGCAAGTTGCCTTGGTGCATTGTATCTTGCCTCTTTCAAACTCTATGCTAGTTGGCAATGTCACTTTCCATGCAAGTGGATCTATACAACTCATGTGTGAAAGTGAACATGTCTCCATCAAGATAGCCAAGTTGGGCTTTACTTCCTCAAGCAAGTTGTCAAGTTGCACGTTGGCCTTTTTTTGCAAGTTGTCCAATCGGCTCAAGTTGGCATACACTTACATCCAAAACTACCGGCTATAATCCACGGTATTGTTTCTCTCTCATGATAGTGGTTTTCACTCAAGAAAACCAGATTTTCATCCTTGCGTCCCCAGTCGACGTCTGCCTGCGTCCCCAGCCTGCGGCTGCCTACACAGTTTGCCTGTGTTGCTATTGCGTCCCCTGTCACAATCTGTTTGTGTTGCTGTTGCATCCCCTACCACAATCTGCCTGAGTTTTGCCTGTCTGCATCCCCTTGCCGCAGTTCCTGTCTTGGTCCTGCCTGTCTCCCTTACCACATGTTCCTGTGTTGTTCAGCCTGCATCCCCTATCGCAGGTACTTCTATCCAGCAGTAATGCACTGCCTGCATTACCCGCATTCCCCCAGTCGCAACCTAGACGTATCAGCCCCGACCATGGGGGATGTAAGTCACTCTCCCACTAAATTTGGCGATGCCCCCATCATCATGTACCGCCAAAGCTTAGACCTTATTTGCCACAAGTGTATCTCATTTTTCCACTTTGTGCCATGACAATCCTGTGTCATGCCAAGCCTCAAGTCATGACTTTGCAGTCCGTGACATTCTCTCCACTCAATCCGCTAACGTCCTCATAGCGGAACGTGTTTCGTGCATCCTCATGCAATCTTGCATTGTCCTCCACGTCAATGGGTATCAAAGTTCTCCCAACTTGCGGCTCCATCCCCTCGATGACTGGGTTTCCACAGTGCCCCTTGCATCTCTTCCCGTTGCAACCTCTTGCATGCCACCTTCGACACCAACCTGTATCCTCTACACCTCTGTATTGGTTCCTCCGATGGACAACTCCTCCGGTTGTAGTGTCCCCACACATTTCGAAGCTTTGAACCTTCGTGCACCCAATTTCTGACTCCTTTGACAATGCTTCCTCAATTTTCTTCTTTTTCGGTAGTTCCCTCGGCAACTTCGCGGGCATCATGTCCTTATCATCTTGAAGGACTTCCACTAACTGTATCCCTGACAGTTGTTGTGTTTTCATTCCCATAGAAACTGTTTTGGCACTCATAGCATTAAACAGCTGGAATGAATTCATTCGAACTTCATCCTCATCTTAGCTATCCATGGCCTCCGGTTTGCTTTCCGAAATGGAAATGGATGCCAATGATCCCAACTTAGGACAATCCCTCATGAGATGTGGTCCTTTGCAAATAAAACAACCTCCAGCAGTAAAATTACTCCTCTTCTTCTCATCCTACTCCTTTTTCCAAAAAGCATGTGTGTTGCCACTAGGTCCATAATCACCCTTAGAATTTTGCCTCCAATCTAGCTTACTCCATTGCATGGCTTTCCTTGTATATTCCTTATTACCTCCAAAATTTCCTTTGGCGAGTTTGATAGTTTTAGCGAGTCTCAAGACTTTCTTCAAATTCCGTCAAGGATTCGGCTACTACAATTGTCTCGTCTACGGTTTGACACCACAACATTGCAACTCTTGTCATACCCATGTAGCACAATCGTCTAGAAAATAGAAAAGCAAATTATCATCCGGCATGCTTGGGATTTGAAGCATAGGGGTCCAGAACTCTTTGACATAGTCACGAATTGTTCCCGTATGTTTCAATTCCCTCAATTTCTTGCGGGCCTCATAGACGACATTCTTCAGGTAAAATTGCCTCTTTATCTCTCTTTTGAACTCGTCCCAAGTATCAACCTTGCAAGCTCCCCTTGCAATTTTGTCATGCTTACGACGCCACCACAATGCCGCAATATTCGAGAGATACATTGATGCGGTCCGCACCTTCATTGCCTCGTCGACAATATCTACGCAATCAATGTATACTTCCATTTGCCATAGGAAGTTCTCCACGTCCACAGCATCTCTATGGCCATCATATTCCTTCGACTTCGGGTAGTCAATTTTCGGTGCAATAACACTTGTAGCAGCACCTCCGCTAGTACTAGGAGTTGATTGCTTGATTTTTCTGAACTCCTGGCTCATTTTCTCCAACGTCATAGCCAACCTGTTCACTTGCCCTTGCATTGCACTAACGGCATCAGTGACTTTGGCTTGCAGAAGGGTGAAATTTTCAACCGCAGCGGCTTGTCTGACTCTCACAGTCTAAACAGCATGCTTCATCGCCTGGACATCGCCCTCCAACAATGCCTGATTCTCCACCGCCTCTTGGACATTAATTTGGAGAGTTTCTAACTTTCCAACGACATGATCTTCCAATTCCTACTTGGTTACCACAACCAAACCTTCACCTTGATACCGCCTTCGTAGTCCACACCACGTGAACCTTACACAGACATCACCTCACCTCTGAGATGAAAAATTAGTTCAACCCCACGTGAACCTTTCTCAAGCAAGTTGCATGTTGGCCTCTTTTTGTAAGTTGTCCATTGGGTCGAGTTGGCATACACTTGCATCCAAAACTACCGGCTATAATCCACGGTATTGCTTCTCTTTCATGATAGTGGTTTTCACCCGAGAAAACCAGATTTTCGTCCCTACGTCCCCAATCGACGTCTACCTGTGTCCCCAGCCTACGGCTACCTACACAGTTTGCCCGTGTTGCTGTTGCGTTCCCTGTCGCAATTTGCCTGCGTCTGCCTGATTTTTGTCTGTCTGTGTCCCCCTGTCGCAGTTCCTGTCTTGGTCCTGCCTGTGTCCCTTACCGTAGGTTTCTGTGTTGTTCAGTTTACATCCCCTAATGCAGCGCCTGTTTTTCCCTACCTGTGTCCTCTACCGCAGGTACTTTAGTCCAGCAGTAACACACTGCCTGCGTTACCTGCATTCTCCAGTTGCAACCTAGACGTATCAGCTGCGACCATGGGGGATGTAAGTCACTCCCCCACTAAATTTGGCGACGCCCTCATCGCCATGTACCGTCGAAGCTTAGACCTTATTTGCCACAAGTTTATCTCATTTTCCCACTTTGTGCCATAACATTCTCGTGTAATGCCAAGCCTCAAGTCATGACCTTACGGTCCGTGACATTCTCCCCCACTCAATCCGCTAACGTCCTCGTAGCGGAACGTGTTTCGTGTATCCTCATGCAACATTCATTGTCCTTCACGCCAATACGCATCAAAGTTCTCCCAACTTGCGGCACCATCTCCTTGATGAACAGGCTTCCATAGTGCCCCTCGCACCTCTTCCTGTTGCAATCTTGTGCATGCCACCTTCGACACCATCATTTACCCTCTACACCTCTGTATTGGTTCCTCGGATGGACAACTCCTCTGATTGTAGTGTCCCCACACATGTCGAAGCTTTGAACCTTTGTGCACCCAATTTCTGACTCCTTTGACAATGCTTTCTCAATTTCCTTTTTTTTTCAGTAGTTCCCTCGGAAACTCCGCGGGCATCATGTCCTATCATCTTCAAAGACTTCTGCTAACTGTATCTTTTACAGTTGTTGTGTTTCCATTCCCATAGAAACTTTTTCAGAACTCATAGCATTAAACAGCGGGAATGAATTCATTCGAACTTCATCCTCATCTTGGCTATCCATGGCCTCTGGTTTGCTCTCCAAAATGGAAATGGATGCTAATGATCCCAACTTAGGACAATCCCTCATGAGATGTGGTCCTTTGCAAATAAAGCAAGCTCGAGGTGTAAAATTACTCTTCTTCTTCTCATCATACTCCTTTCTCCAAGAAGCTTGTGTGTTGCCACTAGGTCCGTAATCACCTTTAGAATTTTGCCTCCAATCTAGCTTACTCAATTGCATAGCTTTCCTTGTATCTTTCTTATTATCTTCAAAATTTCCTTTGGCGAGTTTGACTGTTTTAGTTTCGGTCTCAAGACTTTCTTCAAACTCCGTCAAGGATTCGGCTACTGCAATTGCCTCATCTACGATTTTGACACCATGACATTGCAACTCTTGTCGTACCCATGTTGTACAATCGTCTAGAAAATAGAATAGTAAATCATCATCCGGCATGCTTGGTATTTGAAGCATAAGGGTCGAGATCTCTTTGACATAGTCTCGAATTGTTCCTGTATGTTTCAATTCCTTCAATTTCTTGCGGACCTCATAGACGACTTTCTCCGAGTAGAATTGCCTCTTTATCTCTCTTTTGAACTCGTCCCAAGTATCAACCTTGCAAGCTTCTCCTACAATTTTGCCATGCTTACGACGCTACCACAACGCCGTAATATCCGAGAGATACATTGATGCAGTCCGCACCTTCATTGCCTCCTTGACAATCTTTACGCCATCAAAGTATACTTCCATTTGCCATAGGAAGTTCTCCACGTCCGCGATATCTCTACGACCATCATATTCCTTCGGCTTTCGGGTAGTCAATTTTCGGGACAGTAACACTTGTAGCGACACCTCCGCTAGTATTAGGAGTTGATTGCTTGATTTGTTTGAACTCCTAGCTCATTTTCTCCAACGTCATAGCCAATCTGTTCACTTGCCCTTGCATTGTACAAACGGCATCAGTGACTTTGGCGTGCAGAAGGGTGAAATTTTTACCCACAGCAGCTTGTCCGACTTCCACAGCCTGAACATCATCCTTCACTGCTTGGACATCTTCCCCCAACGATACTTGATCGTCCATTACTTCTTGGACGTTAATTTGGAAAGTCTCTAACTTTCCAACGGCATGATCCGCCAATTCCTCCATGGAGTGTTCTAGGATTCGGCCCTATCACCCATAATAATAATGATTGGGTCAAGTTTTTCCTCTATCATTGAAGTTTTCCGTGCTTTGCTCTTACCACGCGTCCTCATTCCTTCTATTGGGGTAACACCACGTCCCTCTCTACTTCAATTTTGGCAACATCATGAGATTCCGCCATTTGAGCACCTCACACAAATCTAGCTTCCAAGAACCTCTCGGGATTCTGGCTATCAGCTACGCTTGGTTATGACAACCAAACCTTCGCCTTGATACCACTTCCGTAGTCCACACCACGTGAACCTCACACAGACGTCACCTCACCTCTGAGATGAAAAATTGGTTCAACCCCACGTGAACCTTACTCTGATACCACTTGTCACGGGCCTAGTTTTGTTACACCCGAACTACGCTAGAACCACGCGGCCTTAACGCTTCAACACTCTCGTCCCCACGAGATAGCGTTAAGTCAGCCTTACACCCTCACAATAATTTAACCAATGAGGCTAAATTATATGATACATTTGGTAGAGAAAGTAGATAGAAAAATTATGAGGAAAAGAGCACACATATGTATTTGGGGAAAATTCTTTGTATAAATATAAGAGAAAACTATTTGCAAATACACTACAATTTTCTCTCTACAAAGATATTACTCTACCTCACTTTATTCCCTTTTCTATCTATGAGAATTTTCTCTCAACTCTCGAATATTCTCTCTTTCCCCTTGATTTACTTCATTTGATTTACAATTGACCAAGTCCCTCTATTTATAGACAAATATGCAAGTTGGCATCAATGTCTAGGATTAATCTTGATCCAAGGGCTCTCATTAGGATTCGGCTACTGCAATTGCCTCATCTACGATTTTGACACCATGACATTGCAACTCTTGTCGTACCCATGTTGTACAATCGTCTAGAAAATAGAATAGTAAATCATCATCCGGCATGCTTGGTATTTGAAGCATAAGGGTCGAGATCTCTTTGACATAGTCTCGAATTGTTCCTGTATGTTTCAATTCCTTCAATTTCTTGCGGACCTCATAGACGACTTTCTCCGAGTAGAATTGCCTCTTTATCTCTCTTTTGAACTCGTCCCAAGTATCAACCTTGCAAGCTTCTCCTACAATTTTGCCATGCTTACGACGCTACCACAACGCCGTAATATCCGAGAGATACATTGATGCAGTCCGCACCTTCATTGCCTCCTTGACAATCTTTACGCCATCAAAGTATACTTCCATTTGCCATAGGAAGTTCTCCACGTCCGCGATATCTCTACGACCATCATATTCCTTCGGCTTTCGGGTAGTCAATTTTCGGGACAGTAACACTTGTAGCGACACCTCCGCTAGTATTAGGAGTTGATTGCTTGATTTGTTTGAACTCCTAGCTCATTTTCTCCAACGTCATAGCCAATCTGTTCACTTGCCCTTGCATTGTACAAACGGCATCAGTGACTTTGGCGTGCAGAAGGGTGAAATTTTTACCCACAGCAGCTTGTCCGACTTCCACAGCCTGAACATCATCCTTCACTGCTTGGACATCTTCCCCCAACGATACCTGATCGTCCATTACTTCTTGGACGTTAATTTGGAAAGTCTCTAACTTTCCAACGGCATGATCCGCCAATTCCTCCATGGAGTGTTCTAGGATTCGGCCCTATCACCCATAATAATAATGATTGGGTCAAGTTTTTCCTCTATCATTGAAGTTTTCCGTGCTTTGCTCTTACCACGCGTCCTCATTCCTTCTATTGGGGTAACACCACGTCCCCTCTCTACTTCAATTTTGGCAACATCATGAGATTCCGCCATTTGAGCACCTCACACAAATCTAGCTTCCAAGAACCTCTCGGGATTCTGGCTATCAGCTACGCTTGGTTATGACAACCAAACCTTCGCCTTGATACCACTTCCGTAGTCCACACCACGTGAACCTCACACAGACGTCACCTCACCTCTGAGATGAAAAATTGGTTCAACCCCACGTGAACCTTACTCTGATACCACTTGTCACGGGCCTAGTTTTGTTACACCCGAACTACGCTAGAACCACGCGGCCTTAACGCTTCAACACTCTCGTCCCCACGAGATAGCGTTAAGTCAGCCTTACACCCTCACAATAATTTAACCAATGAGGCTAAATTATATGATACATTTGGTAGAGAAAGTAGATAGAAAAATTATGAGGAAAAGAGCACACATATGTATTTGGGGAAAATTCTTTGTATAAATATAAGAGAAAACTATTTACAAATACACTACAATTTTCTCTCTACAAAGATATTACTCTACCTCACTTTATTCCCTTTTCTATCTACGAGAATTTTCTCTCAACTCTCGAATATTCTCTCTTTCCCCTTGATTTACTTCATTTGATTTACAATTGACCAAGTCCCTCTATTTATAGACAAATATGCAAGTTGGCATCAATGTCTAGGATTAATCTTGATCCAAGGGCTCTCATTGGTTGCAAGTTGCCTTAAACCTTCTTTGACTATAAGGTAGCAAAGATAGAATTGACTACTTTACAAGTGGCATAGCTCTACACTTGCAAGTTGCATTGGTGCATTGTATCTTGCCTCTTTCCAACTCTATGCTAGTTGGCAATGTCACTTTCCATGCAAGTGGATCTATATAACTCATGAGTGCAAGTGGACATGTCTCCATCAAGGTGGCCAAGTTGGACTTTACTTCCTCAAGCAAGTGGTCAAGTTGCATGTTGGCCTCTTTTTGCAAGTTGTCCAATTGGCTCGAGTTGGCATACACTTGCATCCAAAACTACTGGCTATAATCCACGGTATTGTTTCCCTCTTATAATAGTGGTTTTCACCCGAGAAAATCAGATTTTCGTCCCTGCTTCCCCAGCCTGCTGCCTACACAATTTGCCTGTGTTGCTGTTGCGTCCCTTGCCGCAATCTGCCTATGCTTCTGTTGCATCCTCTGCCTGCATCTGCATGCATCTGCTTGAGTTTTTTCTGTCCGCGTCCCCCTACCGCAGTTCCTGTCTTGGTCCTGCCTACGTCCCCTGCCGTAGGTTCAGCCTGCGTCCCCTACCACATGTACTTCAGTCCAGCAATAACGCACTACCTGCATTACCCGCATTCTCCAGTTGCAACCGAAACGTATCAGCTGCGATCATGGAGGATGTAAGTCACTCTCCCACTAAATTTGGCGACGCCCTCATCGCCATGTACCACCGAAGCTTAGACCTTATT
>NW_019263302.1:0-1678 GCF_002742605.1 Olea europaea var. sylvestris
TTTTTTTTTTTAAATACTATATATTTGTTTTCTTTCATTCTTGTTTGTCCGTCCAGTTATGTAGAAGTCAGAATTTCTATTGCTTATTCCATTGCTGGAATTGCAATTTTTGCAGCTTTCGGTTTTTGAGTTCATGCCATTCAATGACTAGTCTAGAAGCTGCAATGTGACTTGTCTCAAATCTCTGGTTTCTTTGATGCTCCCGACACTGACCATACACTGATTTGATGTGTACCTTAAGAAATTGGTTTTGTGATCTCTTATTTGCAAATATGGACCAACATTTGTGTGCATATTTGCTATTCGCTAGGCATGTGAGTGCAATGAAACTATTTTTTTTAGTGATATGTTATTGGTAAGTATCATTCTGTTTTCCAATCTTGTACTATTTCCATGCTTCCATTGTTTAAATCTTGACGTGACTTAATGGATTGGTCACCTTTAATGGAGCTAGTCAACCAGTGGTTATCGTCAACCAGTGGTTATCAATTCAATCATATATTGTTTTTCTTTGTTGTTATCATATTAATTGGCAGATGAGTTCAAGGGAATAATATAATGGTGAGGAAAGTCCTTATAGATGAAGCTTTGGGAACTTTTTCAGATTAGGGCAAGTGGGTTGTGGTGTATATTTGCTTTGGAGGGAAAAAAGTGAAGATTCCAATTTCTCAAAGTAGGACCTTTGGTTCTTTATTCTTTTCTTGCTTTAGGTTCGCAATATACTTTATTGACGAAAATTCTCGTTAAGAGCATATTAAGCGGTGCTTAACAAAAGATGCTGACTCTGATTGGCTAGCTTTGGAGGAGAAATAAGAAATCAATATAATTTTTTGGTCCCGTAGACACTATGGGGATAAAATTATTCTCCTTATTTTGAGTTTATTTCTCTTTGAATCAGATTCTTATAAAAGAATTAGTCAACCGTTCTTGCAAAATAGAGGAAAAAGCATGTTGTCCGGAGTATTTGATCGAAAACTTACTTGGAAATGAATTTGCACGATGAGGAAATTTGGGTAGACCACCTCAAAGTCAAGAAGGCCATGTTAAGCCAATTTTATGGTAATGCTTAATTGATTGGTGGGGTTTAGAAATTATTATGGGGGATTTTGGGTAGACTACCTTAAGGACAAAAAGACTGCGCAGAAGGCAAAGTTAAGCCAATTTTAGTGTCATGGGGTTTTAGAAATGGAACAATATGACATGGGCCCTTGGCTCATGAGCTCATACACGCATCATTGGGTTGTTGAAAGAGAAATTTTGACTTAGTCAAGTCATAAGATTCCTTGGGAGAAGTATAGGTTTCAAAAGTAAACTAAAGAAAGTCAATTACATCAGCAGGGGTACATATTATATTTCTTATACTCTGCTTAAAAGGTTGTGATTAAAGTGGATTGTCACTTCCTACTTTCAGTTCGTCATATATTTTAGTAAATATTTATGTTTTGTACTTTCTGTGATCTCAGTTCTTTGAATGGGAACTCATGCAAGTAAATAAATACTTATATATCTATCACCATATTAACAAAAATACATGCATGCATATATAGATGTAGCTCTGATTCACGTGTTTTCCTATACAGTAGAAGTTCTGAATGATTAGCATCCTCCATAGTAAATAGAGCTGTTTATTGTGCATACGTGCTTTCTTTTGTTTTTCTTTGAGAAGCAAGTAAATTAT
>NW_019263302.1:2961-16860 GCF_002742605.1 Olea europaea var. sylvestris
CTTCATCCAGATAATAGGAAAAATGATTATGTCCATCTTACACTTGAGTTGGTTAATAATTATAGATAACTCATAGTTCATGTTCTGCTCATAATTGAAATCAGGGAAAATTCTTATAAAAATGGATACCAGTAACAAATTGGAAGATGTAGGAGAACTTTGTGGTCCTCTTGATTATGGGCCAATTAAGGCCGTCGTTCTACTTTATCCAGTTCATTATGCATGTTTTTGGCATTTAAAATTGTGTACAATTATTAGAAGAGCGTCAATTATGACAAACTACTCTACAAATCGAAATTTCAGTTCTCCATGCTGTGGGGGATAATATGATCTCTTCAATTGGCAGGATCTCACGTGTTTTCAAATGCTAAGTGTCAGACTTCCCTGCCTGGACCTTCGTTAATCGTGATCAATTGATTGTAATGCTTTAGTTGTTTCTAATAAATCATTGGAGCGCCATTTTTCCCCGACATCATTTTCCAACCTTTTTATTCTTGTTCATTGTTTTATTCTTTTCACATGCTTTCTGTGAATAAATTTAACAGGCATTTTTTATCAGATATTTTTTGTCTTTAGTTTCCATTTTCGATAACCATGATGTGTTCCTCTTGTTAATGGTATAATTCAAGGCACTTGATACATCATTGGATGGGAGGGTGAGAGGAATAAAGGTGTGTAATGCTACGTGCTGATTGTTTGATTCGTAGCTTAAACAAATCCAGGAACTTCTGATGTGGATATATTCAATTCAACATATTGATATGGTCTTCATTTGCTGTCAGAATGCATCAATTTGGTCAGAATGGTTATGCAATAACCTTGAGTTCTAAGAGTATTTTTGTCTTTTATAAAGATGCCTGTGGCTGCAATTACTGAAAGTCACTTCTCTCAATGTTCAAGTTTCTCATTTAAGCTGCAGGTTTACAGAGTTGCGTTCTCTTGGGATGTGTTTGCATATCTATGTGTGTATGATTTTCAACCTTGTGTAGCATCCAGTTGGACTTGAGCACTTCCTACTTAAATTTCAGTAGTGTCAGGGAACATTTGTATGTGGCCTAAGTCTGTTTGGTTCTAATATAGGATGCCTCCCTTCTCTTTCTGTTTACATATTAATGGTCCTACCTTCTCTTCTGTCTACATATTAATGGTTTCACGTCAAGTGGAATAGTTTGCATTTTTTGTTGTTGGATATTCCCAGTGACTTGGCTCATAACTTAAAGATGTTTGACCACGTGATTCAGGGAGATACCATTTACCTGTTCTACGAAACAAAGAATTCAATTACCATGCAGGGAGATATTGGAGTTTCCTGTAGTATTGATAAGGGAGCAACATGGCAGCACTTGGGGATTGCTCTGGATGAAGACTGGCACCTCTCTTACCCGTACATCTTTGACTACAATGGCAATGTAATGATCTCAATTCATTAAGGTTTCGTCTAAGATTTTTTCTTGTAAAACATGAATTTAGAACAAGGGATATGTTGTGCACTTTATGAGATTTTTTACTTGGTTGAGAAACAATTAGACCTAGGGGCTTGCCTTTATAGTTTCCACCTTTTTTTTTCTCCAACAGATATATATGATGCCTGAAGGCAGTCAGAAAGGGGAACTTCGTCTATATCGAGCAGTTAATTTTCCTATGCAATGGACACTTGATAAGATAATCATGAAAAAGGCCCTTGTTGATTCTTTTATTATTCCTCATGAGGGGAAGTTCTGGCTTTTTGGTTCAGATCAAAGTGGTATTGGCACCGAAAAAAATGGACAACTGGAAATCTGGTATAGTAGCTCTCCACATGGCCCTTGGAAACCGCATAAAAAGAACCCGATATATAACACAGACAAGAGTGTGGGAGCTCGGAATGGAGGCAGGCCATTTGTGTATAATGGAAATCTTTATCGCGTAGGTCAAGACTGTGGCAAGACATATGGGCGACGAACACGTGTCTTCAAAGTTGAAGTTTTGTCCACTAATGAGTTCAAAGAAGTTGAAGTTCCCCTGGGTGTTGAGGTGTCGAGCAAGGGACGGAATGCCTGGAATGGGGCCCGCAGCCATCACCTCGATGTACAGCAGCTCGGTTCTGGAGAGTGGATTGCGGTTTTGGATGGAGATCGAGTACCTTCTGGGGATGCAAATCGTCGCTTTATTCTTGGTTCGGCTGCAGTTATTGCTGTTTCTGTAATTGTCATACTTGTGGGAATGCTAGTCGGGGCCGTGAAATGCATAGTACCTTTAAGTTGGTGCCCACACAACATGGGAAAGAGAAGCGATTCTTTGTTGGCTTGGGAGAGGTCAAATGTATTATCTTCCAAGCTGCGTCTTTTTTGCAGTCGACTGAACAGAGCAAGCTCAAAACTTCGGGCCAGAATTCGACCAAGCACTTGCATGGGGACCCTCATTCTTGTCCTAACAATTGTTGTGGCCATTTTCCTGATGTGCAGTGGAGTTAAAAATATATACGGTGGCAGTGGTGCTCATGAACCATATCCATTGAATGGTCACTACTCTCAGTTCACTTTATTGACAATGACCTATGATGCCAGGCTTTGGAATTTGAAAATATATGTAAAGCATTATTCGAGATGTTCTTCCGTGCGTGAGATTGTAGTGGTGTGGAACAAAGGCATACCTCCACAATCCAGCGATTTTGATTCAGCTGTGCCTGTGAGGATAAGAGTAGAGGAAGAGAACTCACTGAACAATCGATTCAAGATGGACCCATCAATAAAGACCCGTGCTGTTCTTGAGCTTGACGATGATATTATGATGACTTGTGATGATGTTGAACGAGGTTTCAGGGTGTGGCGTGAACATCCCGATCGAATTGTCGGATTTTATCCTCGACTCATCAACGGGAACCATTTGAAGTATCAAGGTGAAAAACATGCTCGAAACCACAATGGATATAACATTATCTTAACGGGAGCAGCTTTCATTGACGGTCCTATGGCTTTTGGGAGGTACTGGAGCGAGAAAGCTGCAGCTGGCAGGGCTTTGGTGGATAAGTATTTCAATTGTGAGGATGTACTTATGAACTACTTGTATGCAAATGCTAGCTTATCTGAGGTTGTCGAGTACGTGAAACCCACATGGGCTATTGATACGTCGAAAATATCTGGTGTTGCAATTAGCCGGAACACAAAGGCTCATTACGGGGTCAGAAGCAATTGCCTAATGAAGTTTTCAGATATGTATGGGAGTTTATTGCATCGAAAGTCATACTTTAGTAGTCGAAAGGATGGTTGGGATTTATAGTGAAGAAAGAATTATAGCATCCGGTAAAATGTAGTACCCTTTTTTCTCTTTTCTTAGTGCAAGTTTTGTTTATACTCCATCGTAACTTTGAATTTTGCTTTGGTTAATCAGTAGTTTATGTAAGTGAGGTGTACATTGGTTTGAATGAAAATTATGTTTCTTCCTTCGGAGGTTTTTTCTTCTTTAATTTTATTATTACAGTTGGAAAAACTGTATATCCATGTTCTCTCCAGATTCATATCTTACCTAGAACACTGGACGGAGCTTCTTTATCATTTTAATGCTGTTCAATTCTGTGCAGGGTAATAAACTTATTTCACTTCCAATGTAGACTCTTAGGGCCTGTTTGATACCTCCATTTTCCACCCATTTTGTGTTGTTTGACGATCAAAATTTTCCATGAAATTCCTTTTCTACCCTACCTCCCACTTGACCCATTTTCTTGCTTTTTAGGGAAAATCAATTCCTTTGGTTTTGGTGGGAATTTGGGTTTTCCATCATTTTTTTTTGGGTAGTGAAAATAAATTCTATAGCTTTAATTGATAATTTTCATGAAAAAAGGACAAACCAACACTAAAAGATTTAAAATTTTAACATTGTTCAGGTGGAAAATTAAATTACACACATTTAATTGACAATTTTCAATAAAACAAGTTTTAGGCAATTCAATTCCCTAAAATTCGTTTTTTTTTTCACTCAAATTCTATTATTGCAATCAAATGGACTCTTATTGTTGTGGCAGTTGAGGTAGAATTATGGAAATCTAAAGTCGCACATGATCTGTCTTTGTCATTAAAAATAGATAGACTCAGTCATGGGTATAGGACTAAGGGCATGTTTGATAGGTTGGGTTTTTCATGTTTCAGGCACCAAAACGACATGTTTGATAGGCAAACTTTTTCCTCCAACCCCCACGTGACCATCTTTTCCATAGTTTTAAGGAATTGATTTTCTTTTGGTTCTGGTGGAAAAATGGTTTTTCAACTTTTTTTTATTTTTTTTCAGTAATGAGAACAAATTCTATCCACAATTGAATGACAATTTTCCTGAAAAATAAAGCCAAACGACTATCAAAAGATCCAAAATTTCAATATTTTTTTAGTGAAAAATTATATCAATCAAACATATTTAATTGACAATCTCCATTAAAATAAGTTTTAAATAATTTAATTCCTGAAATTAATTTTCTTTCTATTCAATTTTTATTCTTGCAATCAAACTAACTTAAATTCAAAAAGATTTCGTAACAAAAGTTGCTTGACCAAACCGTTTTGTACACTGGAACATTTCTTGACAGCTTGGACCCCCATCATCAGCATGGACATTGCATAAGGTTAATGAATAATTGAAGTCAAATTCCAGAATTGGACAAGCAGACTATTTACCATTTATAGCATTCTATGACATCAGANTTTTTTTTTCTATTTTTAATTACACAATCTTTCATAAAACAATATTACACATAAATCGAAAAATTTTCATTCTTTTTCAACCACTCATTCTTAAAAGAAAAAAAACATTTTCACCCATTTTAATTTGGAAAAATGGGGGCTAAACGAGGGCTTAATAGAGGTTCGGAAATCCGAAAAGAAAACTTGTATAGTAATCTTAACCTATCATCATAATCAGATTCATCATTCAACTCCAAATTGGTATCCAACCTTCTCTTAATGTTGAATAATCAATATCATATAATACATCGTCTAATCTTTTTGTAATTGTCACTTAGTCCTAATAGAAGCATGGCTCTTCAATTTTGGGCCAATTCAAATTAAAAATGAAAATTTCACGTGCAAGGACAACGTGATGATTTAAACAATATGAATCATCGACTCATCGTATAGTTGTAACGAAATGATGCCTGCACTTGTTTCTTTTTAAAGGTTTAAGACCAACTTGTTACCATAACAAATAAGTTGGAGTCGTATTTCACCTTTAAATTAAAATATAAACTAGGGCAAATGACAATGTATAGGGTAAGGGAGACGATTGTTAAAGACCACTCATCCATCTAATCCTAGGCAGTCTCCCAAGCTGAATATTTCGTTAGTCACTAAACTTTTTAACTCCGCAATGTTTTACTCATTAAACTTTAAAATGTCGTCGAGTGGTCATTAAACTTTAATATTTTTTACTTCATCACTCACTCATTATGTTTCATAAGTCACTAAACTTTAATATGCTTTTGAGTGGTCATTAAATTTCAACATGTTACACTTTCACCACCCACCCATTATGTTTCATTAGTCATTGAACTTATATTTCCATCTTGCTTTGCTTATTGAACTCTAAAATGTTTTTGAATTTTTTTGAGTAAAGTTGATTTTTTATGAGATTCGATCTAGGTTAAAAAATAAAATTAATATTAAATAAATAATGAGACTCTCAATTTAACATGAGAATATTGATGTTAGTTAATAAGATATAATTTTTAGCTATCAATAGCTAAAACGTAACGGTATAATTTTTAGCTGCCAATAGTTAAAACGTAATGGAGGTATAAGTTCAGTAACTAATGGAAGATATTGAGTGAGTGTAGAGTACAACATGTTAAATTTTAATGATCACTCGAGAGTATTTTAAAAATTCAATAACTAATGAAATATGGAGTGATGAGGTGCAATGTCACTCAAAAGCAATTTTAAGATCAATGAGTGAAAACACCAAGAAGATATTGATCTCAATCACTAATAAAACATTTGTCTCCTCCTCCAATCTGTAGGCCCTCTTGTACTCAAGCATAATCCCATATAAATGGACCCAAAATTCAAAGAAAAAACAAAATAAGATAAAAGAAAAAGAATTTAATTCTTCAGCAGGGATGGATCACGAATTGAATGAAAATACGAATTCACACAAATGGCATTATACCCATCTTTCATTGCCATGTGCTCTTCGATCCCTATTTACATATGACATCTCCTTCCCTTCCGTTCATCTCCCTTGCATAACTTTTCCTTTTAGGGCCCTTGAGAAAATTTTAAAGCTCCCTTTTGCAGATATATACATACACATTACCAAGAAAAAGGAAAACGTATATACGAATACATATACGTACACATTCATATATGAACACGTGCAAGGAATCATTCACTTTTTTGGGGTCTCTTCGAATATGGTGGTAGCTTTATCAGATTGCTGTCGTAAAGAGAGAACGAGAATATATAAAGAAAATCTGATCTGATGACAGATGTGTAATGGGTTCTCTTCTCTTAGAATTCTTAAATTGGTTCAGCTATTCAACGGTATTCACTTTCCCTTTCATTGAAGGCTGTGAAAAAAGCACTTATTCCCGATTTCCTTTTTCCAGTGAGAAAAAGCTGACATCCCTTGTCTGTAAAGAGGAAATAAGAATGTGTTTATAGATAGAGATATAGATTCAAATATATACGTTTTATGCACGTAGAGGTGGTGGGATATAGAGAATTTTGGGGTGAAGAATGTTGGCATTGGTGGGCGGGAGAAGGAAGAGGAGCTGCTAATTAAATGGAGAAGGAATTTGATTCGAAGCTGAGTATTCAAAATAATGTTCCATCTTCAGACAATATCAATAACCCTCAGAGATCTAAGAGCTTCGCATTTAGAGCACCACAGGAGAATTTCAGCATACAAGATTTTGATTTAGGCAAGATTTATGGTGTTGGTTCTTATTCCAAGGTTCAATCTTTTTCTTTGTATATCTTGTTTCCTCCATGTGTTCGTTTATAATGATTTCTATCATGGATTTATGTTTCTTTTCTTGATTTTGTTCATTGTATTTTGGTATTAGGTGGATCGATTTATCCCAAAATTGAATATCTCTATTCCCTTTTATACCCATTTCCTTCTATTTTTTAAACTTTGAATTGGTTTCATAGGATATGCTGGTTGCCAATTTCTTTTTTCCTTAAACTTGGATGAGATATAAAAATGAAAGCAGCATAGATTTGAGTGGTGTACAACTGAATCTGAAGATTCTGTGTTTTTCATTTTTACAAATTTCTTCACCTTCTCACCAATTTGACCTGTAACCGTAACTGCTAAACTATTTTGGCAGATCCTGTTTTGGATAGTTGGGAATGTTATGTTGCAAAGCACTTTTGACTCATCGGTAGCTTATCCAAAGGGAAAAATCATTTTTTTAAAGGTTACATATCATTGCAATATTGTTTTGATTAGTATCTAAAGTAAGAGGAGCTAGTGAAAGAAAATGTAGTTCCATAAGAGCAGGGTCCGGAGATCATCTGCCTATTCTGAGGAAAAGATTCTGATGTATGAGTTTCATTTTCCACGGTTTTCTTTGCATGTAAATATCAGGAGTCTTTCTAGAAGTGTGTAAATTTACGGAAACAGTCTAATGTGGAAATTGGTAAAGGCAAAATAGTGGACTAGAATAATAACAGCAGTGCAATGTATGAGAATCGGTGTTGAATTCTCTTGACATATCCTCTTCTGCCATTATCTCCTAAAATTTTGTATCTCATGTATATGAAGGAAAAATGAAAACATTTTGCTGTGCAAAATTACTTTTTTATAAGCGTAGCTATTCTTCATACAAAAGCATGTTTTTTAACTTCATTTCCATACAATGAGCATCTGGATAGAACTAGGCGATGCTTTTAAATGATTTTTGTTAGAAATTGGTGGCAAATAATGTTATGTGAATACTGATTCTTAATTTTATATTTTTTGATGAGATGGTTCTCAAAATGGAAGTAATTGTGCACTCAATAGGTCTACTTCACGGATTCAGTATTGCACCTAATGGATCGAGTTTTGCATAATTTCTTTCCAGCTGCAAATATTATTTGCTTACGCTTTGTAGCTTAGACCCTTAGGAAAAGTTCCGATATTATTCCTCTCTTCTTCATTTACTTTGCCCGACTCTTTTGGCTTCTTTGTTGATTGTTGAGCACAGAACTCCATGAATTATGTTAAGATTTTGACTGGTTGTCATTATTTGGTATTGTTGACAATAGCTTGCTTGTAAATGTTTACGGTCCTGATAATAGTTTTCTTGTAAATTTGCATTTTTGTTAGAACTTTCTATTACTTGCTTATGATTTTGCCAGGTTGTCAGAGCCAAGAAGAAAGACACAGAAACTGTATATGCCTTAAAGATTATGGATAAGAAGTTCATCACCAAGGAAAATAAAACTGCTTATGTAAAATTGGAGCGCATTGTATTAGACCAGTTAGATCATCCTGGTGTAGTGCGATTATTTTTTACTTTTCAAGACACTTTCTCTCTCTGTGAGTGTTCTCGTCACATCAATAGATGTTATATTGTTATGTTGGGTGGTTTTTATGGATGTAAATGTGACACAATGTTTCTGCATTTTATTGTATTATGAAGACATGGCGCTTGAATCTTGTGAAGGCGGAGAACTTTTTGATCAAATAACGAGGGTAAGTAGAATGTGAAAGCATGTATGTTTCTATGGCAGTAATATGTGAAACTTTAATAAAAGAGTGCATCACAAGTTGTTCTAAAATTGACTTTTCACAGGTTGGTTACTGTTGTTGGATTTAGAGAGTGAAGTGAAGATAAAGAAATTAAGCAAAAGGTAGCTGAAGTGGAGAATTTGAGAGAAGCAATTAGGATGAAATCTAGGTGTGAAAAAATTTAAAATTCCATGTATTCTTATGCCACTCAGCTCAGAATAAGATGAGCCCAAAAAGGGGAAAAAAATAAAAAAAATAAAATTCTCTCTTTCATTTCATAATGTACCAAACATCCCCCACTTCCTCCTCCCTCCCCTTAAAATTATCTAATTGCCCTTTGTTTTCCATCCTTCCAATCAAAACTTATTGTAAGACTCTTGTGATTGCTGTGTTATTTCCTTGGATAGCGAGTCACTGTCTCTTCATGCAATGAAGCCTTTCTTAATACATAGTAGGCTCTATTTTCGAATCAAATCATGCTTCTTGAAAAAGTATAATCAGGTTTTAAATCTGTCACTACTTTTGTTATCTACCGTAAGAAGGATAATATGTGCATTAAACTCTTGACCAAACCTTTACACCACGTGATCTTGTTGATTAATGTGCAGAAAGGCCGTTTGTCTGAGGACGAGGCTCGTTTTTATGCAGCTGAAGTTGTGGATGCTCTTGAATATATACATAGTATGGGACTGATACATCGAGATATTAAGGTAGGTTGCTGCATAAAAAGAATCCTATTCCATTTTACAAATGCTAATAATTTCTTGAATGGCAGCCGGAGAACCTGCTACTTACTACAGATGGACATATTAAAATTGCTGACTTTGGTAGTGTAAAGCCTATGCAAGACAGTCAGATAACAGTTCTTCCAAATGCAGCATCAGGTGAGTCTTACTGCATTGTTTCTTCCTGGAAATCGAAGTCATTATCCAATGAATTTGAGTATAAAGAATAATTGTCATCATTTATCCCCAGATGATAAGGCATGTACCTTTGTGGGGACAGCCGCTTATGTACCTCCAGAAGTATTAAATTCTTCTCCCGTAACTTTTGGGTAATGAACTAGTACTTCAATGTCTTGTTGATTTATAGTTTCTGGGAACCTAGATCAACTCAATCAATTATATCTAAAAATATTCTGAAAAATCATGAGAGAATGTTGATATCTAATGAAATGGTTCCTGCTTTTTGTCATAATCACGTGTTGTTCCAATAAGACAACCTAGTTACTCCCCCAAATTATGTTCACCCAGGAATGACCTCTGGGCACTTGGATGCACACTGTACCAAATGCTTTCAGGGACTTCTCCCTTTAAAGATGCTAGCGAGTGGCTTATTTTTCAAAGAATTATTGCTAGAGATGTCAGATTTCCAAATTACTTTTCAGCCGAAGCACGAGATCTCATTGATTGTTTATTGGTAAGCCACAAAATTACTCTTTCTATTCACATTTATTTATTTTGGTTTACTAATTTTTTTCCTGATGTCAATTTTATCAAACAATCTAGAAAATTAGGAAAGAATCATGAGAAGAATGGATGGCATGAAGGATCACAATGTTATCGTGTCTTGTCTGTATAAGTGATGCCCGATGTTATGGGAGAATTATAAGAGACGGGGAAAGGGAAGAGACGAAGAGAAAGGAGGGAGAAAAGAGAGAAGAAGGGGGAGAGTATAGTGATAAGAAGAGGGGAAGAAATTCAATTTATTTCATAATCAAGGTTGTTTGAATTACATCACATAAGCCCCTTTATATAGGGCTTTGAAAGACCCTATTGTAGGAAATATATAATAAAAGCAAAGAAATATAATATAGAAATTTATATAGAAAACCCAATAATCCACCAAAAAAATTTATATAGAAAACCCAAAAATATTTATTATTTTTATTTATTTATTATTTTTTTTTATAAAATATAATTGACCGCTGAAACTGTTTTTCCTTTTTTCAATCTAACTATGGCTCTTATGCAATGTTGATGTAGGACATGGATCCCAGCAGGCGACCAGGTGCAGGACCTGACGGTTATGCTTCACTCAAAAGCCATCCTTTCTTCAGGGGCGTTGATTGGAATAATTTGAGGGAGCAACCCCCACCAAAACTTGCAATGGAGCCTAAAGTGTGCAAATTTTTTTATTTATCTTTTATTTTTTTGGTCTTCTGATACTTTCAAATACTCTTAAGAACACATAAGATGCAAACTTTTTATATTGACGGGTAACCTGTTAAGATATTCCAAAATGGGTAGCAACTCCTTTGTTCCCTGAGTGGATTCTTTTTGTCTCTCTTTTCCTTGATTTGTGAGTCGATTTTTCATTTGAAAAAAGTAATATGTTCTCTACATTTGATTACTGTCTCAATTCTTTTAGTCACAGTCTAATGTGGGTGAGGACCAAGATTCATCGTGGAATCCAGCACATGTTGGAGATGTTTCAGCAAAACCAACTAATGGAAATACTAGCGCAACATCAACCTCTGAAGCTGGTAGCATAACTAGGCTTGCTTCAATTGATTCATTTGATTCGAAATGGTAAGGACCGGTACTTATCTTTTAGGAAAAGACCTAGTTCTTGGGATTTAGGTACCCTCATTAAGATCCTTCACATGCAATCATTTGTGTGCTTGATAAAAGTGTTGTTTCACATATAAACATATATTCTTTTTGGTGTTATCATTGCTTTTATTGACAGCTATATGCTCTATAAAATCATATAAAAATATACTAACATAAAAGTGGAGTCTCTAGGGGATATTTACATGGATTTGTGGTGTCATGGTTGTGTGGAGTTACAGGTTGCTTACTGGACATGGACTAATTTGTCTGTCGAATAGTGGGCCGTGTTGATCCAGTAATTGACCTATTTTAATCCATTAAATGGGGATATTTAAGTCACTTCATGAAAAAATATGAATTGTCAACCTGAAAATTGACTCATTTACTAATTAACAGGTTGCATAGCTTATATCAACACGAAATATATAAAGAGTAATGTGTTAGTCGGCCATATGGTGTTGACCTGTTTATGGTCATGTTCGTGTCTAGGAACTTTAATCCATTGATCTGTGCGATGGACCACACATTTATACACGACGTGAACCAAAAAAAGCACCACTTTTACATTTCTTTATATACTTATAAATTACTAGTTTACCAGTAAGAGAAGCTTGATTAAATAACATTTATGGAGAATCCATTCTGAATCTAGATTCATTATTGCTTGGTTAAGAATCTGATGCATGACTTGTTCTAGCATTGGCATTTTAACTTACAGTACATACTTGTTCTAGCATTGGCATTTTAACTTACAGTACACACTTCATTTCATTAGTGCTTCATATTGGAGAATATAAGACACTATTGCTGTATAGATCTCAAATGGAGTCTCCGTTGGTGTGAAATGATTTCCTATATTTTTAAATTTCCTCCTGAACTATATAACAGGCAACAATTCCTGGAGCCCGGTGAATCCCTCCTTATGATCTCCATGGTCAAGAAACTACAGAAACTAACAAACAAGAAAGTACAACTTATCCTGACCAATAAACCAAAGTTGATTTACTTAGACCCTGCAAAACTAGTGGTTAAAGGGAACATAATATGGTCCGACAATCCAAATGAATTGAGCATTCAAGTCACAAACCCATCACATTTCAAGATTTGCACTGTAAGTTATGCTTCCTCTTATCTGTACGTCTTATCTCCTGCAATCATTCCAATACTTCTAACTTCACCCTAAGATTGGCAAGTAGATGAAGCTTTGTGTATCATATCTTCAATATTATTAGGGGCAGGACATTGTAACTCAATTTGCTTCTACACATTATAAAGTCCGGCCTGAATTCTAAACCTATGAAGAAGAAAATAACAAATAGATATTCGGGAAAGTTAGTTTCTATTGCTATATAAAAAAGATCTCTCTGAAAGAGAGAAGCCAGCAAAGAATACAAAATTTCTCTTGATGACTTGATCTTACATTAATGCAAGTCCCCGAAAAATAATCCAGAATTAGAATTTCTAAGGGACAGAATATTCCTTCTCTTGCATCGTTGAAATGGAATGACAAAAGTATTCACGTAGCTGAGTTTGAAATTATTGGGAACACCGAATACCATAGATTGTAGTTGTTATATTTGGAGCATCCTAATATTATTTTACAACTTTTGAGAATGTTATATTTCCTGTTTCATATTCCGAGTCATGATCTTGGAGTTCATCTAACCGCTGCAACATCTTCACTAATTATTGAACCAAACCTCACCAGTCACCAGGGCTTATGCATATCGTCGTTTTGTTAGCATGCTTCTGCTAATATACTTACCTGAAATTAGACATTTTTTTTCCCTTATTCATATTTGATTATAAGTGAATGCTTTGCTGGCAGCCAAAAAAAGTCATGTCATTCGAGGATTCAAAACAAAGAGCCTCACAGTGGAAAAAGGCAATCGAAACCCTTCAAAATCGGTGAATACATGTTTATGATGATGCTAACACATTCTTTGGATATGACAATATAGTTGAGAAACATGGGGATCGGAAAACAGTTGGATGCTCCATTGGAACTTTTTCTCGAAGGTCTTTAGTTCAAGTTACAGAATTTGTTTCTACATCTCCTCCATGATTTGGCATCACCTTTTCGTGGAAAATCTAACTCGATGGCTTCTTAAGCTACAGGGATCCACCATTTTTGCTGTGAAGTGCTTTTTCCAAGGCTTTCAATTGATTGCCATTTGTTTATAGCAGTGATTTCTTGATTGGATAAAGATATTTGTGCTCACACATTTGTACAAAATGTTTTACTCACTTCCACATACACTTGGGCCCCACGTGAAATAAAATATGCCAACAGGTGGCTGCCACCCTCCCATTGTGAGTGTACGTAAACCATTTTGTACAAAAGTGTGTACATCTATCACTCTTCAAAATGTGATATTTATGTTGTACTTAAACCTCTATATGTTGGTGAAAGTTCTACCCATTTTTTGTATTGGGATTTTCTCTCATAATCTTGAATTTTATCCATTCGTCGCATTATCCTGCATTCAGCTGTTTATAACAACCTTTTCTTGAATGCAGTTTATTATTGATTGAACCATGTATTTAGCAATGCATTAGTAAACAATATACATAATGCCGTATTCTGGTATTTTCATCAAATTCTATCTGACGTAATGGATAATAGGAATATGACTATCCCTAGTAATAATGAACCGTTTTT
>NW_019263303.1:0-16834 GCF_002742605.1 Olea europaea var. sylvestris
TGGACTGACGGCGTTCGAAGAATTGAGCATAGCTTTTGCAGACAGCGTCCATTTTTGGGACCATAAGTACTTTTCGAAAATGTTGCGACCGTTTTAGGTTTAGCTCACGATTTCTTAATGACGTATTATGGTTTTTGACCATTTTTTATAGAATGACAACTCGCATATTTGGAACTATTGGATTGTCGACCTTCGAAGAAATGATCGTAACTTTTGTAGACGGTGTCCGTTTTGGGACCATAAGTACTTTTCGGAAATGTACCGACCCTTCTGGATTGAACTCCCCACTTCGTGGTGACGTATGAGGGATTTTAACCATTTTTTGAGGAACGTGCACCTGCATATTTGGACTGACGGCGTTCGAAGAATTGAGCATAGCTTTTGCAGACAGTGTCCGTTTTTGGGACCATAAGTACTTTTCGAAAATGTAGCGACCGTTTTGGGTTTAGCTCACGATTTCGTAATGACGTATTAAGGTTTTCGACCATTTTTTATAGAATGACAACTCGCATATTTGGAACTCTTGGATTGTCGACCTTCGAATAAATGATCGTAACTTTTGCAGATGGTGTCCGTGTTGGGACCATAAGTACTTTTCGGAAATGTAGCGACCCTTCTGGATTGAACTCACCACTTCGTGGTGACGTATGAGGGATTTTAACCATTTTTTGAGGAACGTGCACCTGCATATTTGGACTGACGGCGTTCGAAGAATTGAGCATAGCTTTTGCAGACAGTGTCCGTTTTTGGGACCATAAGTACTTTTCGAAAATGTAGCGACCGTTTTGGGTTTAGCTCACGATTTCGTAATGACGTATTAGGGTTTTTGTCCTTTATTTGAAGAATGACCACTCGCATATTTTGAACGCTTGGAGTGTCGACCTTCGAAGAAATGACCGTAGTTTTGCAAACGGTGTCCGTTTTGGGCCCATAAGTACTTTTCGAAAATGTAGCGACCCTTCTTGATTGAACTCACCACTTCGTCGTGACGTATGAGGGATTTTAACCATTTTTTGAGGAACGTGCACCTGCATATTTGGACTGACGGCGTTCGAAGAATTGAGCATAGCTTTTGCAGACAGCGTCCATTTTTGGGACCATAAGTACTTTTCGGAAATGTTGCGACCGTTTTAGGTTTAGCTCACGATTTCTTAATGACGTATTATGGTTTTTGACCATTTTTTAAAGAATGACAACTCGCATATTTGGAACTCTTGGATTGTCGACCTTCGAATAAATGATCGTAACTTTTGCAGACGGTGTCCGTGTTGGGACCATAACTACTTTTCGGAAATGTAGCGACCGTTTTAGGTTTAGCTCACGATTTCGTAATGACGTATTAGGGTTTTCGTACTTTATATGAAGAATGACCACTCGCATATTTTTAACGCTTAGAGTGTCGACCTTCGAAGAAATGAGCGTCACTTTTGCAAATGGTGTCCGTTTTGGGCCCATAAGTACTTTTCGAAAATGTAGCGACCCTTCTGGATTGAACTCACAACTTCGTCATCACGTATGAGGGATTTTAACCATTTTTTGAGGAACGTGCAACTTCATATTTGGACTGACGGCGTTCGAAGAATTGAGCATAGCTTTTGCAGATAGTGTCCGTTTTTGGGACCTTAAGTACTTTTCGGAAATGTGGCGACCGTTTTGGGTTTAGCTCACGATTTCGTAATGACGTATTAAGGTTTTCAACCATTTTTTAAAGAACGACAACTCGCACATTTGGAACTCTTGGATTGTCGACCTTCGAAGAAATGATCGTAACTTTTGCAGACAGTGTCCGTTTTGGGACCATAAGTACTTTTCGGAAATGTAGCGACCCTTCTGGATTGAACTCACCACTTCACAGTGACGTATGAGGGATTTTAACCATTTTTTGAGGAACGTGCACCTGCATATTTTGACTGACGACGTTCGACGAATTGAGCATAGCATTTACAGACAGTGTCCATTTTTGGGACCATAAGTACTTTTCGGAAATGTAGCGACCGTTTTGGGTTTAGCTCATCATTTCGTAATGACATATTAGGATTTTCGTCCTTTATTTGAAGAATGACCACTCGAATATTTTGAACGCTTGGAGTGTCGACCTTTGAAGAAATGAGCATAACTCTTGCAAACGGTGTCCGTTTTGGGCCCATAAGTACTTTTCGGAAATGTAGCGACCCTTCTGGATTGAACTCACAACTTCGTCATCACGTATGAGGGATTTTAACCATTTTTTGAGGAATGTGCACCTGTATATTTGGACTGACGGCGTTCGAAGAATTGAGCATAGCTTTTGCAGACAGTGTCCGTTTTTGGGACCATAAGTACTTTTTGGAAATGTAGCGACCGTTTTGGGTTTAGCTCAGGATTTCGTAATGACGTATTAAGGTTTTCGACCATTTTTTAAAGAACGGCAAATCGCAAATTTGGAACTCTTGGATTGTCGACCTTCGAAGAAATGATCGTAACTTTTGCAGACGGTGTCCGTTTTGGGACCATAAGTACTTTTCGAAAATGTAGCGACCCTTCTGGATTGAACTCACAACTTCGTCGTGACGTATGAGGGATTTTAACCATTTTTTGAGGAACGTGCACCCGCATATTTGGACTGACGGCGTTCGAAGAATTGAGCATAGCTTTTGCAGACAGTCTCCGTTTTTGGGACCATAAGTACTTTTCGAAAATGTAGCGACCGTTTTGGGTGTAGCTCACGATTTCGTAATGACGTATTAGGGTTTTCTTCCTTTATATGAAGAATGACCACTCGCATATTTTGAACGCTTAGAGTGTCGACCTTCGAAGAAATGAGCGTCACTTTTGCAAACGGTGTCCGTTTTGGGCCCATAAGTACTTTTCGAAAATGTAGCGACCCTTCTAGAATGAACTCACAACTTCGTCGTCACGTATGAGGGATTTTAACCATTTTTTGAGGAACGTGCACCTGCATATTTGGACTGACGGCGTTCGAAGAATTGAGCATAGCTTTTGCAGACAGTGTCCGTTTTTGGGACCATAAGTACTTTTCGGAAATGTAGCGACCGTTTTGGGTTTCGCTCACGATTTCGTAATGACGTATTAAGGTTTTCAACCATTTTTTAAAGAACGACAACTCGCATATTTGGAACTCTTGGATTGTCGACCTTCGAAGAAATGATCGTAACTTTTGCAGACGGTGTCCGTTTTGGGACCATAAGTACTTTTTGGAAATGTAGCGACCCTTCTGGATTGAACTCACCACTTCACAGTGACGTATGAGGGATTTTAACCATTTTTTGAGGAACGTGCACCTGCATATTTTGACTGACGGCGTTCGACGAATTGAGCATATCATTTACAGACAGTGTCCATTTTTGGGACCATAAGTACTTTTCAGAAATGTAGCGACCGTTTTGGGTTTAGCTCATCATTTCGTAATGACATATTAGGATTTTCGTCCTTTATTTGAAGAATGACCACTCGAATATTTTGAACGCTTGGAGTGTCGACCTTTGAAGAAATGAGCATAACTCTTGCAAACGGTGTCCGTTTTGGGCCCATAAGTACTTTTCGGAAATGTAGCGACCCTTCTGGATTGAACTCACAACTTCGTCATCACGTATGAGGGATTTTAACCATTTTTTGAGGAACGTGCACCTGCATATTTGGACTGACGGCGTTCGAAGAATTGAGCATAGCTTTTGCAGACAGTGTCCGTTTTTGGGACCATAAGTACTTTTTGGAAATGTAGCGACCGTTTTGGGTTTAGCCCACGATCTCGTAATGACGTATTAAGGTTTTCGACCATTTTTTAAAGAATGACAAATCGCAAATTTGGAACTCTTGGATTGTCGACCTTCGAAGAAATGATCGTAACTTTTGCAGACGGTGTCCGTTTTGGGACCATAAGTACTTTCCGAAAATGTAGCGACCCTTCTGGATTGAACTCACCACTTCTTCGTGACGTATGAGGGATTTTAACCATTTTTTGAGGAACGTGCACCCGCATATTTGGGCTGACGGCGTTCGAAGAATTGAGCATAGCTTTTGCAAACAGTCTCCATTTTTGGGACCATAAGTACTTTTCGGAAATGTAGCGACCGTTTTGGGTGTAGCTCACGATTTCGTAATGACGTATTAGGGTTTTCTTCCATTATATGAAGAATGACCACTCGCATATTTTGAACGCTTAGAGTGTCGACCTTCGAAGAAATGAGCGTAACTTCTGCAAACGGTGTCCGTTTTGGGCCCATAAGTACTTTTCGAAAATGTAGCGACCCTTCTAGATTGAACTCACAACTTCGTCGTCACGTATGAGGGATTTTAACCATTTTTTGAGGAACGTGCACCTGCATATTTGGACTGACGGCGTTCGAAGAATTGAGCATATCTTTTGCAGACAGTGTCCGTTTTTGGGACCATAAGTACTTTTCGGAAATGTAGCGACCGTTTTGGGTTTAGCCCACGATTTCCTAATGACGTACTAAGGTTTTCGACCATTTTTTAAAGAATGACAAATCGCATATTTGGAACTCTTGGATTGTGGACCTTCGAAGAAATGATCGTAACTTTTGCAGACGGTGTCCGTTTTGGGACTATAAGTACTTTTCGAAAATGTGGCGACCCTTCTGGATTGAACTCACCACTGCGTCGTGATGTATGAGGGATTTTAACCATTTTTTGTGGAATGTGCACCTCCATATTTGGACTGACGGTGTTCGAAGAATTGAGCATAGCTTTTGCTGACAGTGTCCGTTTTTGGGACCATTAGTACTTTTCGGAAATGTAGCGACCGTTTTGGGTTTAGCTCACGATTTCGTAATGACATATTAAGGTTTTCGACCATTTTTTAGAGAACGATAACTCGCATATTTGGACTCTTGGATTGTCGACCTTCGAAGCAATGATCGTAACTTTTGCAGACGGTGTCCGTTTTGGGACCATAAGTACTTTTCGAAAATGTAGCGACCCTTCTGGATTGAACTCACCACTTCGCAGTGACGTATGAGGGATTTTAACCATTTTTTGAGGAACGTGCACCTGCATATTTTGACTGACGGCGTTCGACGATTTGAGCATAGATTTTGCTGACAGTGTCCACTTTTGGGACCATAAGTACTTTTCGGAAATGTAGCGACCGTTTTCGGTTTAGCTCATGATTTCATAATGACGTATTAAGGTTTTCGACTATTTTTTGAAGAACGACAACTCGCATATTTGGAACTCTTGGATTGTCGACCTTCGAAGAAATGATCGTAACTTTTGCAGACGGTGTCCGTTTCGGGCCCATAAGTACTTTTCGGAAATGTAGCGACCGTTTCGGGTTTAGCTCACGATTTCGTAATGGCGTATTAAGGTTTTTGACCATTTTTTAAAGAATGACAACTCGCATATTTGGGACTCTTGGATTGTCGACCTCCGAAGAAATGAGCGTAATTTTTGCAGACGGTGTCCGTTTCGGGCCCATAAGTACTTTTCGGAAATGTAGCGACCGTTTCGGGTTTAGCTCACGATTTCGTAATGGCGTATTAAGGTTTTTGACCATTTTTTAAAGAATGACAACTCGCATATTTGGGACTCTTGGATTGTCGACCTCCGAAGAAATGAGCGTAATTTTTGCAGACGGTGTCCGTTTCGGGCCCATAAGTACTTTTCGGAAATGTAGCGACCGTTTCGGGTTTAGCTCACGATTTCGTAATGGCGTATTAAGGTTTTTGACCATTTTTTGAGGAACGTGCACCTGCATATTTGGACTGACGGCGTTCGAAGAATTGGGCATAGCTTTTGCAGACAGTCTCCGTTTTTGGGACCATAAGTACTTTTCGGAAATGTAGCGACCGTTTTGGGTTTAGCTCACGATTTCGTAATGACGTATTAGGGTTTTCCACCTTTATTTGAAGAATGACCACTCGCATATTTTGAACGCTTGGAGTGTCGACCTTCGAAGAAATGAGCGTAACTTTTGCAAACGGTGTCCGTTTTGGGCCCATAAGTACTTTTCAGAAATGTAGCGACCCTTCTGGATTGAACTCACAACTTCGTCGTCACGTATGAGGGATTTTAACCATTTTTTGAGGAACGTGCACCTATATATTTGGACTGACGGCGTTCGAAGAATTGAGCATAGCTTTTGCAGACAGTGTCCGTTTTTGGGACCATAAGTACTTTTCGGAAATGTAGCAACCGTTTTGGGTTTAGCTCACGATTTCGTAATGGCATATTAAGGTTTTCGACCATTTTTTAAAGAACGACAACTCGCATATTTGGACTCTTGGATTGTCGACCTTCGAAGCAATGATCGTAACTTTTGCAGACGGTGTCCGTTTTGGGACCATAAGTACTTTTCGGAAATGTAGCGACCCTTCTGGATTGAACTCACCACTTCGCAGTGACGTATGAGGGATTTTAATCATTTTTTGAGGAACGTGCACCTACATATTTTGACTGACGGCGTTCGATGAATTGAGCATAGCTTTTGCTGACAGTGTCCACTTTTGGGACCATAAGTACTTTTCGAAAATGTAGCGACCGTTTTAGGTTTAGCTCACGATTTCGTAATGACGTATTAAGGTTTTTGACCATTTTTTAAAGAACGACAACTCGCATATTTGGAACTCTTGGATTGTCGACCTTCGAAGAAATGATCGTAACTTTTGCAGACGGTGTCCGTTTTGGGACCATAAGTACTTTTCGGAAATGTAGCGACCCTTCTGGATTGAACTCACCACTTTGTCGTGACGTATAAGGGATTTTAACCATTTTTTGAGGAACGTGCACCTGCATATTTGGACTGAGAGCGTTCGAAGAATTGAGCATAGCTTTTGCGGACAGTGTCCGTTTTTAGGACGATAAGTACTTTTCGGAAATGTAGCGATCGTTTTGGGTTTAGCTCACGATTTCGTAATGACGTATTAAGGTTTTCGACCATTTTTTAAAGAACGACAACTCGCATATTTGGAACTCTTGGATTGTCGACCTTCGAAGAAATGATCGTAACTTTTGCAGACGGTGTCTGTTTTGGGACTATAAGTACTTTTCGGAAATGTAGCGACCCTTCTGGATTGAACTCACCACTTTTTCGTGACGTATAAGGGATTTTAACCACTTTTTGAGGAACGTGCACCTGCATATTTGGACTGAGAGCGTTCGAAGAATTGAGCATAGCTTTTGCGGACAGTGTCCTTTTTTAGGACGATAAGTACTTTTCGGAAATGTAGTGATCGTTTTTGGGACCATAAGTACTTTTCGGAAATGTAGCGATCCTTCTGGATTGAACTCACCACTTCGTCGTGACGTATGAGGGATTTTAACCATTTTTTGAGGAATGTGCACCTGCATATTTGGACTGACGGCGTTTGAAGAATTGAGCATAGCTTTTGTTGACAGTGTCCGTTTTTGGGACCATAAGTACTTTTCGGAAATGTAGCGACCGTTTTAGGTTTAGCTCACGATTTCTTAATGACATATTAAGGTTTTTGACCATTTTTTAAAGAATGACAACTCGCATATTTGGAACTCTTGGATTGTCGACCTTCGAATAAATGATCGTAACCTTTGCAGATGGTGTCCGTGTTGGGACCATAAGTACTTTTCGAAAATGTAGCGACCCTTCTGGATTGAACTCACCACTTCGTAGTGACGTATGCGGGATTTTAACCATTTTTTGAGGAACGTGCACCTGCATATTTGGACTGACGGCGTTCGAAGAATTGAGCATAGCATTTGCAGACAGTGTCCGTTTTTGGGACCATAAGTACTTTTCGGAAATGTAGCGACCGTTTTGGGTTTAGCTCACGATTTCGTAATGACGTATTAGGGTTTTCGTCCTTTATTTGAAGAATTACCACTCACATCTTTTGAACGCTTGGAGTGTCGACCTTCGAATAAATGAGCGTAACTTTTGCAAACGGTGTCCGTTTTGGGCCCATAAGTACTTTTCGGAAATGTAGCGACCTTCTGGATTGAACTCACCACTTCGTCGCGACGTATGAGTGATTTTAACCATTTTTTGAGGAACGTGCGCCTGCATATTTGGACTGACAGCGTTCGAAGAATTGAGCATAGCTTTTGCAGACAGTGCCAGTTTTTAGGACCATAAGTACTTTTCGAAAATGTAGCGACCGTTTTAGGCTTAGCTCACGATTTCGTAATGACGTATTAAGGTTTTCGACCATTTTTTAAAGTACGACAACTCGCATATTTGGAACTCTTGGATGGTCGACCTTCGAAGAAATGATCGTAACTTTTGCAGACGGTGTCCGTTTTGGGACCATAAGTACTTTTCGGAAATGTAGCGACCCTTCTGGATTGAACTCACCACTTCGTCGTGACGTATGAGTGATTTTAACCATTTTTTGAGGAACGTGCACCTGCATATTTGGACTGACGACGTTCGAAGAATTCAGCATAGCTTTTGCAGACAGTGTCCGTTTTTGGGACCGTAAGTACTTTTCGAAAATGTAGCGATCGTTTTTGGGACCATAAGTACTTTTCGAAAATGTAGCGACCCTTCTGGATTGAACTCACCACTTCGTCGTCACGTATGAGGGATTTTAACCATTTTTTGAGGAACGTGCACCTGCATATTTGGACTGACGGCGTTCGAAGAATTGAGCATAGCATTTGCAGACAATGTCCGTTTTTGGGACCATAAGTACTTTTCGGAAATGTAGCGATCGTTTTAGGTTTAGCACACGATTTCGTAATGACGTATTAGGGTTTTCGTCCTTTATTTGAAGGATGACCACTCGCATATTTTGAACGCTTGGAGTGTCGACCTTAAAAGAAATGAGTGTAACTTTTGCAAACGGTGTCCGTTTTGGGCCCATAAGTACTTTTCGGAAATGTAGCGACCCTTCTGGATTGAACTCACCACTTCGTCGTGACGTATGAGGGATTTTGACCATTTTTTGAGGAACGTGCACCTGCATATTTGGACTGATGGCGTTCGAAGAATTGAGCATAGCTTTTGCAGACAGTGTCCGTTTTTGGGACCATAAGTACTTTTCGAAAATGTAGCGACCGTTTTAGGTTTGGCTCACAATTTCGTAATGACGTATTAAGGTTTTCGACCATTTTTTAAAGTACGACAACTCGCATATTTGGACTCTTGGATTGTCGACCTTCGAAGAAATGATCGTAACTTTTGCAGACGGTGTCCGTTTTGGGACCATAAGTATTTTTCGGAAATGTAGCGACCCTTCTGGATTGAACTCACCACTTCATCGTGACGTATGAGGGATTTTAACCATTTTTTGAGGAACGTGCGCCTGCATATTTGGACTGACAGCGTTCGAAGAATTGAGCATAGCTTTTGCAGACAGTGTCCGTTTTTGGGACCATAAGTACTTTTCGGAAATGTAGCGACCGTTTTACGTTTAGCTCACGATTTTGTAATGACGTATTAAGGTTTTTGACCCTTTTTTGAAGAACGACAACTCGCATATTTAGAACTCTTGGATTGTCGACCTTCGAAGAAATGATCGTAACTTTTGCTGACGGTGTCCGTTTTGGGACCATAAGTACTTTTCGGAAATGTAGCGACCCTTCTGGGTTGAACTCACCACTTCGCAGTGACGTATGAGGGATTTTAACCATTTTTTGAGGAACGTGCACCTACATATTTTGACTGATGGCGTTCGACGTATTGAGCATAGCTTTTGCAGATAGTGTCCATTTTTTGGGACCATAAGTACTTTTCGGAAATGTAGCGACCGTTTTGGGTTTAGCTCGCGATTTCTTATTGACGTATTAAGGTTTTTGACCATTTTTTAAAGAATGACAACTCGCATATTTGGAACTCTTGGATTGTCGATCTTCGAATAAATGATCGTAACTTTTGCAGATGGTGTACGTGTTGGGACCATAAGTACTTTTCGGAAATGTAGCGACCCTTCTAGATTGAACTCACCACTTCGTAGTGTCATAAGAGGGATTTTAACCATTTTTTGAGGAACGTCCACCAGCATATTTGGACTGACGGCGTTCGAAGAATTGAGCATAGCATTTGCAGATAGTGTCCGTTTTTGGGACCATAAGTACTTTTCGGAAATGTAGCGACCGTTTTGGGTTTAGCTCACGATTTCATAATGACGTATTAGGGTATTCGTCCTTTATTTGAAGAATGACCACTCGCATATTTTGAACGCTTGGAGTGTCGACCTTCGAAGAAATGAGCGTAACTTTTGCAAACGGTGTCCGTTTTGGGCCCATAAGTACTTTTCGGAAATGTAGCGACCCTTCTGGATTGAACTCACCACTTCGTCGTGAAGTATGAGGGATTTTAACCATTTTTTGAGGAACGTGCACCTGCATATTCGGACTGACGGCGTTCGAAGAATTGAGCATTGCTTTTGCAGACAGTGTCCGTTTTTGGGACCATAAGTACTTTTCAGAAATGTAGCGACCATTTTGGGTTTAGCTCACGATTTCGTAATGACGTATAAAGGTTTTCGACCATTTTTTAAAGAACGACAACTCGCATATTTGGACTCCTGGATTGTCGACCTTCGAAGAAATGATCGTAACTTTTGCAGACGGTGTTCGTTTTGGGACCATAAGTACTTTTCGGAAATGTAGCGACCTTCTGGATTGAACTCACCACTTCGTCGTAACGTATGAGGGATTTTAACCATTTTTTGAGGAACGTGCACCTGCATATTTGGACTGACAGCGTTCGAAGAATTGAGCATAGCTTTTGCAGAGAGTGTCCGTTTTTGGGACCATAAGTACTTTTCGGAAATGTAGCGACCGTTTTGGGTTTAGCTCACGATTTCGTAATGACGTATTAAGGTTTTTGACCATTTTTTGAAGAACGAAAACTCGCATATTTGGAACTCTTGGATTGTCGACCTTCGAAGAAATGATCGTAACTTTGCTGACGGTGTCCGTTTTGGGACCATAAGTACTTTTCGGAAATGTAGCGACCCTTCTGGATTGAACTCACCACTTCGTCGTGACGTATGAGGGATTTTAACCATTTTTTGAGGAACGTGCACCTGCATATTTGGACTGATGGCGTTCGAAGAATTGAGCATAGCTTTTCCAGACAGTGTCCGTTTTTGGGACCATAAATACTTTTCGGAAATGTAGCGACCGTTTTAGGTTTAGCTCAGGATTTCGTAATGACGTATTAAGGTTTTCGACCATTTTTTAAAGAACGACAACTCGCATATTTGGACTCTTGGATTGACGACCTTCGAAGAAATGATCGTAACTTTTGCAGACGGTGTCCGTTTTGGGACCATAAGTAATTTTCGGAAATGTAGCGACCCTTTTGGATTGAACTCACAACGTCGTCGTGACGTATGAGGGATTTTAACCATTTTTTGAGGAACGTGTACCTGCATATTTGGACTGTCGGCGTTCGAAGAATTGAGCATAGCTTTTGCAGACAGTGTCCGTTTTTGGGACCATAAGTACTTTTCGAAAATGTAGCAACCGTTTTGCGTTTAGCTCACGTTTTCGTAATGACGTATTAAGGTTTTTGACCATTTTTTGAAGAACGACAACTCGCATATTTGGAACTCTTGGATTGTCGACCTTCGAAGAAATGATCGTAACTTTTGCAGACGGTGTCCGTTTTGGGACCATAAGTATTTTCGAAAATGTAGCGACCCTTCTGGATTGAACTCACCACTTCGCAGTGACGTATGAGGGATTTTAACCATTTTTTGAGGAACGTGCACCTGTATATTTTGACTGACGGCGTTCGACGAATTGAGCATAGCTTTTGCAGACAGTGTCCATTTTTGGGACCATAAGTACTTTTCGGAAATGTAGCGACCGTTTTGGGTTAAACTCACGATTTCGTAATGACATATTAGGATTTTCGTCCTTTATTTTAAGACTGACCACTCGCATATTTTGAACGCCTGGAGTGTCGACCTTCGAAGAAATGAGCGTAACTTTTGCAAACGGTGTCCGTTTTGGGCCCATAAGTACTTTTCGGAAATGTAGCGACCCTTCTGGATTGAACTCACAACTTCGTCGTGACGTATGAGGGATTTTAACCATTTTTTGAGGAACGTGCACCTGCATATTTGGACTGACGGCGTTCGAAGAATTGAGCATAGCTTTTGCAGACAGTGTCCGTTTTTGGGACCATAAGTACTTTTCGGAAATGTAGCGACCGTTTTGGGTTTAGCTAACGATTTCGTAATGACGTATTAAGGTTTTCGACCATTTTTTAAAGAACGACAACTCGCATATTTGGAACTCTTGGATTGTTGACCATCGAAGAAATGATCGTAACTTTTGCAGACGGTTTCCATTTTGGGACCATAAGCACTTTTCGAAAATGTAGCGACCCTTCAGGATTGAACTCACAACTTCGTCGTGACGTATGAGGGATTTTAACCATTTTTTGAGGAACGTGCACCTGTATATTTGGACTGACGGCGTTCGAAGAATTGAGCATAGCTTTTTGCAGACATTGTCCGTTTTTGGGACCATAAGTACTTTTCGGAAATGTAGCGACCGTTTTGGGTTTAGCTCATGATTTCGTAATGACGTATTATGGTTTTCGACCATTTATTAAAGAATGACAAATCGCATATTTGGAACTCATGGATTGTCGACCTTCAAAGAAATGATCGTAACTTTTGCAGACGGTGTCCGTTTTGGGACCATAAGCACTTTTCGAAAATGTGGCGACCCTTCTGGATTGAACTCACAACTTCGTCGTGAGGTATGAGCGATTTTAACCATTTTTTGAGGAACGTGCACCTGCATATTTGGACTGACGACGTTCGAAGAATTGAGCATAGCTTTTGAAGACAGTGTCCATTTTTGGGACATAAGTACTTTTCAGAAATGTAGCGACCGTTTTGGGTTTAGCTCACGATTTCGTAATGACGTATTAAGGTTTTTGACCATTTTTTAAAGAACGACAACTCGCATATTTGGAACTCTTGGATTGTCGACCTTCGAAGAAATGATCGTAACTTTTGCAGACGGTGTCCGTTTTGGGACCATAATTACTTTTCGGAAATGTAGCGACCCTTCTGGATTGAACTCACCACTTCGTCGTGTCGTATGAGGGATTTTAACCATTTTTTGAGGAACGTGCACCTGCATATTTCGACTGACGGCGTTCGAAGAATTGAGCATAGCTTTTGCAGACAGTGTCCATTTTTGGGACCATAAGTGCTTTCGGAAATGTAGCGACCGTTTTGGGTTTAGCTCACGATTAAGTAATGACGTATTAAGGTTTTCGACCATTTTTTAAAGAACGAAAACTCGCATATTTGGAACTCTTGGATTGTCGACCTTCGAAGAAATGATCGTAACTTTTGCAGACGGTGTTCGTTTAGGGACCATTAGCACTTTTCGAAAATGTAGCGACCCTTCTGGATTGAACTCACAATTTCGTCGTGACGTATGAGGGATTTTAACCATTTTTTGAGGAACGTGCACCTGCATATTTGGACTGACGGCGTTCGACGAATTGAGCATAGCTTTTGCTGACAGTGTCCATTTTTGGGACCATGAGTACTTTTCGGAAATGTAGTGACCGTTTTGGGTTTAACTCACGATTACGTAATGACGTATTAAGGTTTTCGACCATTTTTTCAAGAACGACAACTCGCATATTTGGAACTCATGGATCGTCGACCTTCGAAGAAATGATCGTAACTTTTGCAGACGGTGTCCGTTTTGGGACCATAAGTACTTTTCGGAAATGTAGCGACCCTTCTGGATTGAACTCACCACTTCGTCGTGACGTATGAGGGATTTTAACCATTTTTTGAGGAACCTGCACCTGCATATTTGGACTGACGGCGTTCGAAGAATTGAGCATAGCTTTTGCAGACAGTGTCCGTTTTTGGGACCATAAGTACTTTCGGAAATGTAGCGACCGTTTTGGGTTTAGCTCATGATTAAGTTATGACGTATTAAGGTTTTCGACCATTTTATAAAGAACGACAACTCGCATATTTGGAACTCTTGGATTGTCGACCTTCGAAGAAATGATCGTAACTTTTGCAGACGGTGTCCGTTTTGGGACCATAAGCACTTTTCGGAAATGTAGCGACCCTTCTGGATTGAACTCACAACTTCGTCGTGACGTATGAGGGATTTTAACCATTTTTTGAGGAACGTGCACCAGCATATTTGGACTGACGGCGTTCGACGAATTGAGCATAGCTTTTGCAGACAGTGTCCATTTTTGGGACCATGAGTACTTTTCGGAAGTGTAGCGACCGTTTTGGGTTTAGCTCACGATTACGTAATGACGTCTTAAGGTTTTCGACCATTTTATAAAAAATGACAACTCGGATATTTGGAACTCTTGGATTGTCGACCTTCGAAGAAATGATCGTAACTTTTGCAGACGGTATCCGTTTTGGGACCATAAGCACTTTTCGAAAATGTTGCGACCCTTCTGGATTGAACTCACCACTTCGTCGTGACGTATGAGGGATTTTAACCAATTTTTGAGGAACGTACACCTGCATATTTGGACTGACGACGTTCGACGAATTGAGCATAGCTTTTGCAGACAGTGTCCATTTTTGAGACCATGAGTACTTTTCGGAAATGTAGCGACCGTTTTGGGTTTAGCTCACGATTACGTAATGACGTGTTAAGGTTTTTGACCATTTTTTCAAGAACGACAACTCGCATATTTGGAACTCATGGATTGTCGACCTTCGAAGAAATGATCGTAACTTTTACAGACGGTGTCCGTTTTGGGATCATAAGTACTTTTCGAAAATGTAGCGACCCTTCTGGATTGAACTCACCACTTTGTCGTGACGTATGAGGGATTTTAACCATTTTTTGAGGAACGTGCACCTACATATTTAGACTGACGGCGTTCGAAGAATTGAGCATAGCTTTTGCAGACAGTGTCCGTTTTTGGGACCATAAGTACTTTCGGAAATGTAGCGACCGTTTTGGGTTTGGCTCATGATTAAGTTATGAGGTATTAAGGTTTTCGACCATTTTATAAAGAACGACAACTCGCATGTTTGGAACTCTTGGATTGTCGACCTTCGAAGAAATGATCGTAACTTTTGCAGACGGTGTCCGTTTTGGGACCATAAACACTTTTCGGAAATGTAGCGACCCTTCTGGATTGAACTCACCACTTCGCAGTGACGTATGAGGGATTTTAACCATTTTTTGAGGAATGTGCACCTGCATATTTGGACTGACGGCGTTCGACGAATTGAGCATAGCTTTTGTAGACAGTGTCCATTTTTGGGACCATGAGTACTTTTCGGAAATGTAGCGGCCGTTTTGGGTTTAGCTCACGATTACGTAATGACGTATTAAGGTTTTCGACCATTTTTTCAAGAATGACAACTCGTATATTTGGAACTCATGGATTTTCGACCTTCGAAGAAATGATCGTAACTTTTACAGACGGTTTCCGTTTTGGGACCATAAGTACTTTTCGAAAATGTAGCGACCCTTCTGGATTGAACTCACCACTTCGTAGTGACGTAAGAGGGATTTTAACCATTTTTTGAGGAACGTTCACCTCCATATTTGGACTGACGGCGTTCGAAGAATTGAGCATAGCTTTTGCAGACAGTGTCCGTTTTTGGGACCATAAGTACTTTTCGGAAATGTAGCGACCGTTTTGGGTTTAGCTCACGATTTCGTAATGACGTATTATGGTTTTCGACCATTTATTAAAGAATGACAAATCGCATATTTGGAACTCATGGATTGTCGACCTTCGAGGAAATGATCGTAACTTTTGCAGACGTTGTCCGTTTTGGGACCATAAGTACTTTTCGGAAATGTAGCGACCCTTCTGGAATGAACTCACCACTTCGTCGTGACGTATGAGGGATTTTAACCATTTTTTGAGGAACGTGCACCTGCATATTTGGACTGACGGCGTTCGAAGAATTGAGCAAAGCTTTTGCAGACAGTGTCCGTTTTTGGGACCATAAGTACTATTCGGAAATGTAGCGACCGTTTTGGGTTTAGCTCACGATTTCGTAATGACGTATTTGGGTTTTCATCCTTTATTTGAAGAATGACCACTCGCATATTTTGAACGCTTGGAGTGTCGACCTTCGAAGAAATGAGCGTAACTTTTGCAAACGGTGTCCGTTTTGGGCCCATAAGTACTTTTCGGAAATGTAGCGACCCTTCTGGATTGAACTCACAACTTCGTCATGACGTATGAGGGATTTTTACCATTTTTTGAGGAACGTGCACCTGCATATTTCGACTGACGGCGTTTGAAGAATTGAGCATAGCTTTTTCAGACAGTGTCCGTTTTTGGGACCATAAGTACTTTCGGAAATGTAGCGACCATTTTGGGTTTAGCTCATGATTAAGTAATGACGTATTAAGGTTTTTGACCATTTTATAAAGAACGACAACTCGCATATTCGGAACTCTTGGATTGTCGACCTTCGAAGAAATGATCATAACTTTTGCAGACGGTTTCCGTTTTGGGACCATAAGCACTTTTCGAAAATGTAGCGACCCTTCTGGATTGAACTCACAACTTCGTCGTGACGTATGATGGATTTTAACCATTTTTTGAGGAACGTGCACCTGCATATTTGGACTGACGGCGTTCGACGAATTGAGCATAGCTCTTGCAGACCGTGTCCATTTTTGGGACCATGAGTACTTTTCGGAAATGTAGCGACCATTTTTTGTTTAGCTCACGATTCCGTAATGACGTATTAAGGTTTTCGACCATTTTTTAAAGAACGACAACTCGCATATTTGGAACTCATGGATTGTCGATCTTCGAAGAAATGATCGTAACTTTTGCAGACGGTGTCCGTTTTGGGACCATAAGCACTTTTCAGAAATGTAGCGACCCTTCTGGATTGAACTCACAACTTCGTCGTGACGTATGAGGGATTTTAACCATTTTTTGAGG
>NW_019263304.1:0-16833 GCF_002742605.1 Olea europaea var. sylvestris
TTTTTTTTAATATTTCCCCATAATTTTTTTAACAATTATTTTTGAAAAAATCACTTTTCAAAAAGTCAAATTCACGTCTATCAATGATTCGCTTGGATTGGGTAGGGTCCATTGATGTTACTGTTTATATACCAAATTTATGTACATGCAACAAAATTCTCCAATCCATATCGAAAATGATTGTGCTACTTGTACATCGAAATTAACAACTAGGGATATCAAACGGGTCAAGCGGCTCGTGGGCTAGTAAAAAAATGTGAAAAAAAAGTTTGAAAATTTTAAAAAAAATAATTTCGAGCTCGTGGGCCAAGCGGAGCTCAAGCTCGAGCTTGACTCATGTGTTTAAGGGCCGAGCTCGATCGATCCATTGCCACCTTTATTTATAAGAAAAAATTTGGATGTACAAAAAAATTTTCACAAACTGTGTACAGAATAGAGACAAGTGTGAATTTCATGTTGTATAAAAAAATGTCAAAATGTGTGTGAGCCCAAAATTGTGAGTTTTCTATACGTATTTTCGCAAAAGGAAGGGTCGTATTTACAATTTCTCACAAAGTGCGACACGACAAATCATGGGTTCACCCTTGTTGTGGGTCCCTCTCTTGTGAGGGAGATACATTTCCCTAACAAAAATATTTATTATTCCTTGACAAATTGGTCAAGGTACGCTGTCACGATCGGATTCCCTGCTCCCGATAGATACATCCGTCTCGATATATTGCCCCCATCGCTCTCCCCTTTAGCGGAGCACAATGGCAGCCCGTTTTGCCCTTCTTTTCCTTTCCTCAATACTTCTCGCAACGTCGTTTTGGTCCGCCGTAGCGGGCGGCGATGCCGGTGAAGTGGACGATATTCTGATCCGTCAAGTCGTTGATCAAGGAAATGCTAGCGATGATAACTCGTTGACCGACGATCATCGTTTTGAGATCTTCAAGAAGAGGTTCACAAAGGCGTATGCTACAAAGGATGAGCACGATTACCGGCTCACTGTGTTTAAGGCTAACATGCGCCGCGCCAGGCGCCACCAGAAGCTCGACCCCTCCGCCATCCATGGCGTCACTCAGTTCTCGGATCTCACTCCCAAAGAGTTTCGCCGACGACACCTCGGCGTTAACCGACGCCTCCGCCTCCCCGTTGACGCTAACAAGGCGCCGATCCTTCCGACCAATAACCTTCCCACTGACTTCGATTGGAGAGACCATGGTGCCGTCACGCCAGTCAAGGATCAGGTTATTTTAGCTGAGATGCAACTTTTTCTTTTTCTTTTTTATTGGAAACGAACTGTTGAACCAAGACTTGAAACGATACTAGAAAAGGAGTTCAACGATTCGATTTTAAATTTCCTTATGTTACCACCTAGGTATTGAATTTGAATCTAGTGCTTAATTTGGTGGCTCTCTGCATATGATTCTCACTGGTAATTTTCGATTGTGTAAACTAGGGTTCCTGTGGGTCATGCTGGTCGTTTAGCACCACTGGAGCACTGGAAGGTGCGAACTTTTTGTCTACGGGAAAGCTTGTGAGCCTCAGCGAGCAACAGCTTGTGGATTGTGATCATGAGGTGCGGCTTTTAACTCTCTTTTTAAGATTTGGCCTTCTAATGCTGTGTGTTCTTGCCTTTTAAGAGCATCATTGATCTATCTGACACTGCACATCAGGTTACGTAGTCTGAACATCGAGTGGCTATTTACTGGTGAATTTTTTCTCCTAATTGAATGTTTGAATGATCTGAAAAGTTTTATATAAGTGATCAAATGATTCATTTGGATTCCGATACTAATTATTGATAAATATAGAACTTTCTATTAAACTTGTTGAAAACAAATTATTTGCTCAGCTATCTTTAAATTCTAGGTTTTTGAAGTGGTGGTTAGATGGTGTACTATGTAAAATGCGTCTTCATGGAAGGACTCATAAAAGCTCTATAAATTTTGAAAAGTTAGTTGTATATGATCTGACATATAAGTGCGCACTTTCCCTGTTTATATTATATTCTCATCGATCCTCAACGCCTAAACCCTGTAGTTCATCTTGAGAATTGGGCCCGTTTGCATAATTTTGTTATGATTTGGAGTAGGCATAGTATTCTTATTGTTTATGTTACACTGACTAATTAGATATTTTACCTTTCCCGCCTCTAAATTACTAATTCTAGATTGTATTTATATCAATTTCCACTATTTGCAGTGTGATCCAGAAGAAAAAGATTCATGCGACTCTGGCTGTAGTGGGGGACTGATGAACAGTGCCTTTGAGTACACTCTTAAAGCTGGTGGACTCATGAAGGAAGAAGACTATCCTTACACGGGCACTGACCGTGCAGCTTGCAAATTTGACAAATCCAAGATTTCTGCAAAGGTTGCTAACTTTAGTGTCGTGTCCCTTGATGAAGATCAAATTGCTGCAAATCTCGTTAAGAATGGTCCTCTTGCAGGTAGTGTATTACTGTCCGTTCGTATAAGCCCTGTTAAAATCGAGTATTAAGAAGTATTATGTCGTGACAGCAATTTTGTTTGTTGGGTGCAGTGGGTATCAATGCCGCCTTCATGCAGACATACATAGGAGGGGTGTCCTGTCCGTACATATGCTTTAAGCGAGTGTTGGATCATGGAGTGTTGTTGGTTGGGTATGGTGCAGCCGGCTATGCTCCGATTCGACTGAAAGAGAAGCCATATTGGATTATTAAGAATTCTTGGGGAGAAAAGTGGGGAGAGAAAGGATACTACAAAATCTGCCGTGGCCATAATGTTTGTGGGGTGGACTCGATGGTTTCTACTGTTGCAGCTGTTGGTACCTAAGTGTAGGATATGAGGTTCGCTGTCGTATTTATCTCTTCATTTCCGTTTCTGTACAAAGTTATAACTGATTTGCTTGTTACTTTTTAATGGCAGATCAGGTCTGTTGGGGTTATGTATTAGATGTAAACAATCAAAATGTCAGTGTATTATTAATCACTGCTGCCTGTTACAAATTTCAGTCCCTCTTGATATGATTAGGTCTCATTTGCTGTGCGAATTGCTTCAGACAGGAGAAAATGAATGAATAATTATAATGGTACATTTCAGCTACATTTCACATCATTTTCACCCTCAATTACCAAGGACACTTGGTGAAAAGTGAAAAGAGGAAAAGAAGTGAACGATTGACGGAATTTTTTTTTTCTCAAGGCTTCCAATGTCTGATATCTGAGCTGTAGAGTAGGGGGGTGACGATGTTTTGCGATAGGGCACCAAAGGGCCAGGGAGAGATGGGGTCAGGGGAGGACTGTAGACGCTGGAGGAAGCGAAGGGGGAAGGTACATTAGGATTGGTACAAAAATTAGACTTGTTTTAAAGGAAAAGCACAATAACATATATAAGACGACAAAAACATCATATTATTTGATTTCCTTGCAACAAAAATGCAAAATCCATGGCAATCTACATAAATAAAATACAAGGATAAGATTTTATCATCCAATCGTAACACATAATCATAGCTACTGAAATCAATTAAATAGCTGCAGACCTCAGAGACCGCTTATTCTTCCCAATGACAAATAATACAAGAGAAAGCATGCTCAACGCAAAAGCCTTTCCAGTGGCAATAACTTCAAGTTTTATTGCCTCTTCTGTGCATGGCATCCAGACGAAAGAATCAAGAAACATCCCATGATTGTACACATTCGAACTCCTAATAAATCCTTAATTAGCCATAATTTAATAAGATAGTAGAGAATCATTCCTCCTCATAATCAAGCAAGGCAAATGAGTACGCATAGAACTTGTAACCATCTCCCTCGTAGAACTTGCTTTGAAACTCCACCCAGTGAAGCCTTAATGCATGCAGGAAGGCACTGAGAGTTTCCATAACTAACAACACTCCCAACAGTCGCACAAATGAAGATGATGATGCCAACTATAACAATAATTACGTTATTGTACCTGCAGCAAGTAGATGGTTGAATGGTTTTAGGCTTGTCCATATAATTGCATCGACATTTCACAGGTTAATCATGCTTTTTTTAATGCTTCCTTGGGCTTAGTACACTTGACTTGGGAAAAGGGCTCTGGTGCATTTATAATGTAATCATGTCAAAGAAAATTGTTAACTCACAAAATTAAAAGAAAAAGAAAGACGAGTATATGATTTTCTAAAAATTGGGATTGAGTGTGCGAGTAAAGGTTTTATACATTGTTCCTTTTTCCCAATAGTGGATTTAAAAATCTACTATCAAGTTAAAAAAATGTGTATAATAGATAATAGATTAACTTACCCCCAAGCAAGAAGAAGAACCTTCTCATAGAACACACTGGACAACTCAGAGTGAGCAAGGCTGAAGAGAACCAGAAGAAAAAAGAGCATTAGATTATTAGCATATATTTATCGATGTTAATGTATTGAGCAATATTTAATAAAACATGAAACAAAGAGTTCAGGACTCTGAAACTAGTATAGGCTTTTTGTTATTTAAACCACTGGTGTGAATGGAGACATCTACCTAACTTTAGGTATTTTTCACAATTTAAGCAAATATTCACAGCATATTCATGCACAAATTTATCAATAATTCATGCTCTGAAATGAGACTAAAGGCATGTGATCAAAGTTTTCAGATTTGACCCAGCCATCCGAGCCAAGTGGTCGTTGTAATATCCCGAAATTTTATTACTAGTCATTAGATTAAAAATTAGGACTTAAGTGCGCCATTATTAGAGTCTAATGACCTTATTGGTTATTGACTTAGTTAAATTTTTTTTGATAAGTAATCAAATATTTTATTAATCATGCATAATGAAATGTATTATCAATTAATACAAGACAGAAATGACATGAAATTGGACAACCCGTCTATGTGAGTAATAGCCACAACATTAAACCAAATATACAATGTCAGATAAAACAATTCTTTAATCTGCTCTGTTGTCCGTGTATTATCGTCGAAACGACTATTTCTCTCCCTCCAAACACACCAGATGATGCATCTTGGGACAAGGTTCCAAACAATCTTGCTATCTTTATTACGAAATTTTTCCCCCATGCCTTCAAAACATCCTCCATACGCTGTGGAAACACCCAATCCATATGTTGGTAAGCCAAAATATCGTTCCATAGGGTGCGAGCAACGTCGTAATGAATTAACAAGTGGTCAATCGTCTCCCCATACCTCCGACACATATAGCACCATTCCGCAACATAAAAACCCTTGCATCGGAGGTTATCCACCGTTAACACCTATCCCTTCACAATCGTCCATACGAAAAATGTCACCTAAGAGAGCAGTTTACAAAGCTATACTTTCTTCCATGGGAATAAACTCTCTTCAGGTTCTAATTCCACACCAGATAGAAGGAGAAGAATAATGGGAGAAGAGAGAAAGCTTTCGCCACAAGCCACCAATAATTTTATTTAATTACCAACTCAAAAATTACAATGCAAAAATAGGTTTAAATAGTAAAGCAAACCCTAACGAGACTGGGCCCGAGCCCATACAAGTCCGATTCTCTAAATAATAGTCCAAGATAATAAATAAAGCTTAACTAGAAAATAAAATAAATAAATATCGGATGTCCTCATCAACTCTTCCAGGGTGGGAGAAAACTCGACCCTGTCGAGTGGATATATCACTGTATACTGTAATCAATATGATACTCCAAATGTTTCAAGTCAAGCCATGAGGGATGATCTTTCTGACGAACCAAGTAACGAAATTCCATGATTGATAGTATTGAAAATTATAGCTTATTCCCAGAAATATGATCTGACCAAGGGGGACGATCTTTCCTTCTAACCAAGTACTGATACTGGATTCCAAATAACCAATACGCATGCACATCATTTTCAAGATTTTCACATGATTGTACATAATGAGGAGCATAAGAAGCACGTCGATCTACCTAACAAACAAGGAAGTACTGAATCTTGCCATCATTGGTCAATACAATACGTTCATCTAAAATAACATCAATTTTATCTTTGTGTGCAATGACAGATGGTATTGAAGTAGAAATATGGCTTAGTGATCACATAGGGAGTTAAAGTATACAAGTGATGTGAAATCCAATTCCACACCAGATAGAACGGCTCATAAAAATCACTGGAAGCACAATCAGCATTTATGTATCTATTACGTCATATGCAGAAACCTAATCGATTATTAAAAACTGCATCACTAAAGATGAAGATATACTCAACTCTTTCCTTGTCTATAAGCCCACCCTGCACCAAGCAAATACAAATAATCTTTAAATTTTGTGAATATAAAATAAGGCACCCATTCTATTAAAAACTTTGATTCTTTATTGAATTTCTTATGAAAAGGAATTTTAAATAACCATTATAAACGTCAACATCGTGTCATGGAGAAAGGAAAAAATGGTAGACATAGTGATGTAGCATAGGTTGAGAAATTTAGAATCTGTGAAAGTTGAAGAAGTCAGCACAAGAAGCAGAATACATAAACAGCTAGAGAAGAAGGAGAGAAGGGAAGAAAAGAGAAGAGAAGGGGCGATGGAAAATGGAGAAAATGCCTGCAACACTCAAACTTCATTTCATTTCCATCAATTCTATCCCTCCATTTACAGAAAAGGATTGAATATACAGCAACACAAAAATATAAAATGCATGGGCCAGCCTACCTATATAGTGCAAGCCCAATACCAAATATAAAAAGGCTTGCAAGCCCAATACCAAAACACTAACTAGCCCAAAGCAAAACTAGAAAAAAGACCAAACCTACAGCATAAAAGGGCCTTCGGCCGGCCCATAAATACAGCCCAATTCAGCTAATAAAACATAAAATAAATAACATACAAGTAGAAACCCAAAATATGTGATGTCCTCATCAACTCTCCCAGACTGGGAGGAAAAACTCGACTCCATCGAGTGGATAAATCATAAAAGACCACAGTGGACGATCTTTCTGAAAAACCAAATATCGAAACTCAAACTTGATCCAGATTTGTTGAGGCTTTGCTTTGACAATCCATATAGAGTCAGCCTCGGGTCGATCCACCCAACGAACAAGAAAGTACTGAATCTCTCTATCATTAGTAAAAACAATCTGCTCATCTAAAATAACATCAATTTTATCTTTGTGTGCTGTGACAGATGGTATTCGAATAGACATAGCAAAAGATTCAGTGTGGGAGCTCTCATGTGGAGATAGAAAATGGTAATCAAAATGGTCAAAAGAGCCTTAGAACGAAGTCATTAACAATTAAAATAGGGTAATGATTATAATGTGATGAAAGATCATTGACATATGTATTTGGATCAACATGCTTTAAAATTTCATAAGGACCAGCATTACGGGCTTGCAATATAACATAATCCCCAATATTAAATTCAAAATGTCGTTTATGCAAATCAACTTGAAGTTTATATGATGCATTTCTTGCTTCAAGTTGTTCATTAATCTCAGTATACAAGTCATGAAGATGATATACAAATGCTCCAGCTGACAACGACACACTCGCATGCGGGGACATAGGAATAAGATCTAACGGCCGCCTAGACTTATAACTATGAACAACTTCAAATGGATTTATACCTAGAGACCAATTCACAGAAGTGTTATATGCAATTTGAACAGTTGGGGGATCAAGTCCCAATTCCCAAGGTTTTTCTAGACTAGAGACTTGAATAAATTGCTTTGACTTTGGTTAACGACCTCATTTTGACCATCAGTCCTAAGTTGATTTGCAGTGGAGAATTTCGATTTAGTGCTAACCATAGGTGATTGGGTTCTCCAAAAGTGACTAGTGAAATCATGAGATATAGTATCTAGAGTCTCAGGAAGAGTCTGCATGCCACCTAAGGAGGTGTCCTTACTATCATCATCAACATCTTCAAGTTTAGGTTCATATACTAGATCTTCTAACGACTCTTTTATTACATTCTTCTATGACTAAGGCTCGGTTAGGACATTTGGAAGAGATGTGGTCAAAGTCCTTACAGCTAATGCATAGCAAGTGAGAAGAAGAAGTCCTTGGAGTTTCAAAAATTTTACCCTTGTTTTCCAAGATTGGAGGAACATTAGACGGGGGAGGTCCTAGAAGGGACTTAACAGGTATCAAAACAAACACCCCTTTACAATCTCTTCTACCCATTTTTTACTTCTATTTCATTTTTTCTTTCACTATCTTCCTTCTTTCATCAATGGGTGCTTGCACCGCGGTGAATCCAGCACCATTGATCAGTCGCTGTGAGCAGGTAATCCATCGCCTTAAGTGCCGTCGCTGAGTTCGTTGCGCACAGCGGTGAGTCTCACTCGACTGCGTAAACTCTGGTTGTTGGGGCGCGGCGCTCTATGCGTGGCGACGGATGTACAGTGGAATTGAGACGTGACAGCTTCGCTTGTGGATCCGAACTTTCCTCCAATGTTGCGTATCATAACAGCGATTTGAACTTCACGGCGCTGCTAGTGGAAGTTATTGCGGCGTTGCAATCGCCAGCAGAGATTTTTGTAGTATTTTTCGACGATTTTTTGTTATGGTTTTTGAGGTGATCGTGTTGCAGGTGATGGTAGCTATGGGTTTGTGGATTTTTTTGTGGAGTGGTGTAGATGGAGATAGAAGAGGTGAGTGGCAGTGGTGGTGGTGTGTTGTGGGTACATTGTGTGGTAGTGTGTGGTGGTTTTGTGGGTGTTGTGGTGGTGGTAATTTTGGAGAAGATGGTTCTAAAGGCAGTGATGCTTATGGTTGTCGAAGTTTTGTGTGCAGTGGGTTTGCATTGATATGGTGTGTGGTGGTGCCGTGGTGGTTTTGCATGGTCAAGTGAGGTGGTAGTGGTTGTCAGTAGATGGGATGGGACGGGACGGGAGGAGTTTGTGACCGATAAATAATATGTGATCCAAAAAAATGTAATTGTTACTCACAATTTATTAAGCACAATTTATTAAGTTGTGATCGAGAAATTAATTGTGACCAATTTAATTTGATAATTTGTGACCGATAAATGAATTGTGACCATAAAAGTTTTGATTTCGTGAACGATAAAATTAAATGGTGATCTAAAAATTTAATAATATGTGACTAAAAAATAATTTCTGACCAACTAATTTGAAAATTTGTAACTACCAAATAAATTGTGACCTATAATGTTTTTAATCTGTGATCGCTGAAATAATCAATGATCTGTAAATACATATCTGTGATCATGAGTTATATAATTGTGACCTTAATATAATTAATTAATAAAATATTTTTAATTAATTAATAAATACCGGATTTTTGCAATTTTAAACTTAATATTTGAAAATTGATTTGATGCGTACTTAATATTTGATTTATGATTTTTTTCCCTTTTTAAGAAATTGAATTTAGTATACAACCTCGTCTCGAGGTTAGGGTATTATCCTGGCCATCGAGGATATGTTCTCGGCATCAAAGGTGATTGAGGGCATGCATGGGTTGACTACCTCGACTTGAGGATTATATGATGTCCTCTCATGAAAGTCTATACTCGACCTCTCGAAGAGTCGAGGTCTGATTGAATAAGGATAATCATCAACTTCTCCAAGACTTCTATTTAATCTTAAATTTAGATATTGACGTCAACAAGAGAGGCCACTTTTCAGTTTTTGCCCCTCATAACTTTGCCTCTTAGCCTCAAATTTTTTCAAATTATTTTTTCTCGATGTTCATTTTTACATTTTTAATTTTTTTTAATATTTCCCCATAATTTTTTTAACAATTATTTTTGAAAAAATCACTTTTCAAAAAGTCAAATTCACGTCTATCAATGATTCGCTTGGATTGGGTAGGGTCCATTGATGTTACTGTTTATATACCAAATTTATGTACATGCAACAAAATTCTCCAATCCATATCGAAAATGATTGTGCTACTTGTACATCGAAATTAACAACTAGGGATATCAAACGGGTCAAGCGGCTCGTGGGCTAGTAAAAAAATGTGAAAAAAAAGTTTGAAAATTTTAAAAAAAATAATTTCGAGCTCGTGGGCCAAGCGGAGCTCAAGCTCGAGCTTGACTCATGTGTTTAAGGGCCGAGCTCGATCGATCCATTGCCACCTTTATTTATAAGAAAAAATTTGGATGTACAAAAAAATTTTCACAAACTGTGTACAGAATAGAGACAAGTGTGAATTTCATGTTGTATAAAAAAATGTCAAAATGTGTGTGAGCCCAAAATTGTGAGTTTTCTATACGTATTTTCGCAAAAGGAAGGGTCGTATTTACAATTTCTCACAAAGTGCGACACGACAAATCATGGGTTCACCCTTGTTGTGGGTCCCTCTCTTGTGAGGGAGATACATTTCCCTAACAAAAATATTTATTATTCCTTGACAAATTGGTCAAGGTACGCTGTCACGATCGGATTCCCTGCTCCCGATAGATACATCCGTCTCGATATATTGCCCCCATCGCTCTCCCCTTTAGCGGAGCACAATGGCAGCCCGTTTTGCCCTTCTTTTCCTTTCCTCAATACTTCTCGCAACGTCGTTTTGGTCCGCCGTAGCGGGCGGCGATGCCGGTGAAGTGGACGATATTCTGATCCGTCAAGTCGTTGATCAAGGAAATGCTAGCGATGATAACTCGTTGACCGACGATCATCGTTTTGAGATCTTCAAGAAGAGGTTCACAAAGGCGTATGCTACAAAGGATGAGCACGATTACCGGCTCACTGTGTTTAAGGCTAACATGCGCCGCGCCAGGCGCCACCAGAAGCTCGACCCCTCCGCCATCCATGGCGTCACTCAGTTCTCGGATCTCACTCCCAAAGAGTTTCGCCGACGACACCTCGGCGTTAACCGACGCCTCCGCCTCCCCGTTGACGCTAACAAGGCGCCGATCCTTCCGACCAATAACCTTCCCACTGACTTCGATTGGAGAGACCATGGTGCCGTCACGCCAGTCAAGGATCAGGTTATTTTAGCTGAGATGCAACTTTTTCTTTTTCTTTTTTATTGGAAACGAACTGTTGAACCAAGACTTGAAACGATACTAGAAAAGGAGTTCAACGATTCGATTTTAAATTTCCTTATGTTACCACCTAGGTATTGAATTTGAATCTAGTGCTTAATTTGGTGGCTCTCTGCATATGATTCTCACTGGTAATTTTCGATTGTGTAAACTAGGGTTCCTGTGGGTCATGCTGGTCGTTTAGCACCACTGGAGCACTGGAAGGTGCGAACTTTTTGTCTACGGGAAAGCTTGTGAGCCTCAGCGAGCAACAGCTTGTGGATTGTGATCATGAGGTGCGGCTTTTAACTCTCTTTTTAAGATTTGGCCTTCTAATGCTGTGTGTTCTTGCCTTTTAAGAGCATCATTGATCTATCTGACACTGCACATCAGGTTACGTAGTCTGAACATCGAGTGGCTATTTACTGGTGAATTTTTTCTCCTAATTGAATGTTTGAATGATCTGAAAAGTTTTATATAAGTGATCAAATGATTCATTTGGATTCCGATACTAATTATTGATAAATATAGAACTTTCTATTAAACTTGTTGAAAACAAATTATTTGCTCAGCTATCTTTAAATTCTAGGTTTTTGAAGTGGTGGTTAGATGGTGTACTATGTAAAATGCGTCTTCATGGAAGGACTCATAAAAGCTCTATAAATTTTGAAAAGTTAGTTGTATATGATCTGACATATAAGTGCGCACTTTCCCTGTTTATATTATATTCTCATCGATCCTCAACGCCTAAACCCTGTAGTTCATCTTGAGAATTGGGCCCGTTTGCATAATTTTGTTATGATTTGGAGTAGGCATAGTATTCTTATTGTTTATGTTACACTGACTAATTAGATATTTTACCTTTCCCGCCTCTAAATTACTAATTCTAGATTGTATTTATATCAATTTCCACTATTTGCAGTGTGATCCAGAAGAAAAAGATTCATGCGACTCTGGCTGTAGTGGGGGACTGATGAACAGTGCCTTTGAGTACACTCTTAAAGCTGGTGGACTCATGAAGGAAGAAGACTATCCTTACACGGGCACTGACCGTGCAGCTTGCAAATTTGACAAATCCAAGATTTCTGCAAAGGTTGCTAACTTTAGTGTCGTGTCCCTTGATGAAGATCAAATTGCTGCAAATCTCGTTAAGAATGGTCCTCTTGCAGGTAGTGTATTACTGTCCGTTCGTATAAGCCCTGTTAAAATCGAGTATTAAGAAGTATTATGTCGTGACAGCAATTTTGTTTGTTGGGTGCAGTGGGTATCAATGCCGCCTTCATGCAGACATACATAGGAGGGGTGTCCTGTCCGTACATATGCTTTAAGCGAGTGTTGGATCATGGAGTGTTGTTGGTTGGGTATGGTGCAGCCGGCTATGCTCCGATTCGACTGAAAGAGAAGCCATATTGGATTATTAAGAATTCTTGGGGAGAAAAGTGGGGAGAGAAAGGATACTACAAAATCTGCCGTGGCCATAATGTTTGTGGGGTGGACTCGATGGTTTCTACTGTTGCAGCTGTTGGTACCTAAGTGTAGGATATGAGGTTCGCTGTCGTATTTATCTCTTCATTTCCGTTTCTGTACAAAGTTATAACTGATTTGCTTGTTACTTTTTAATGGCAGATCAGGTCTGTTGGGGTTATGTATTAGATGTAAACAATCAAAATGTCAGTGTATTATTAATCACTGCTGCCTGTTACAAATTTCAGTCCCTCTTGATATGATTAGGTCTCATTTGCTGTGCGAATTGCTTCAGACAGGAGAAAATGAATGAATAATTATAATGGTACATTTCAGCTACATTTCACGTCATTTTCACCCTCAATTACCAAGGACACTTGGTGAAAAGTGAAAAGAGGAAAAGAAGTGAACGATTGACGGAATTTTTTTTTTCTCAAGGCTTCCAATGTCTGATATCTGAGCTGTAGAGTAGGGGGGTGACGATGTTTTGCGATAGGGCACCAAAGGGCCAGGGAGAGATGGGGTCAGGGGAGGACTGTAGACGCTGGAGGAAGCGAAGGGGGAAGGTACATTAGGATTGGTACAAAAATTAGACTTGTTTTAAAGGAAAAGCACAATAACATATATAAGACGACAAAAACATCATATTATTTGATTTCCTTGCAACAAAAATGCAAAATCCATGGCAATCTACATAAATAAAATACAAGGATAAGATTTTATCATCCAATCGTAACACATAATCATAGCTACTGAAATCAATTAAATAGCTGCAGACCTCAGAGACCGCTTATTCTTCCCAATGACAAATAATACAAGAGAAAGCATGCTCAACGCAAAAGCCTTTCCAGTGGCAATAACTTCAAGTTTTATTGCCTCTTCTGTGCATGGCATCCAGACGAAAGAATCAAGAAACATCCCATGATTGTACACATTCGAACTCCTAATAAATCCTTAATTAGCCATAATTTAATAAGATAGTAGAGAATCATTCCTCCTCATAATCAAGCAAGGCAAATGAGTACGCATAGAACTTGTAACCATCTCCCTCGTAGAACTTGCTTTGAAACTCCACCCAGTGAAGCCTTAATGCATGCAGGAAGGCACTGAGAGTTTCCATAACTAACAACACTCCCAACAGTCGCACAAATGAAGATGATGATGCCAACTATAACAATAATTACGTTATTGTACCTGCAGCAAGTAGATGGTTGAATGGTTTTAGGCTTGTCCATATAATTGCATCGACATTTCACAGGTTAATCATGCTTTTTTTAATGCTTCCTTGGGCTTAGTACACTTGACTTGGGAAAAGGGCTCTGGTGCATTTATAATGTAATCATGTCAAAGAAAATTGTTAACTCACAAAATTAAAAGAAAAAGAAAGACGAGTATATGATTTTCTAAAAATTGGGATTGAGTGTGCGAGTAAAGGTTTTATACATTGTTCCTTTTTCCCAATAGTGGATTTAAAAATCTACTATCAAGTTAAAAAAATGTGTATAATAGATAATAGATTAACTTACCCCCAAGCAAGAAGAAGAACCTTCTCATAGAACACACTGGACAACTCAGAGTGAGCAAGGCTGAAGAGAACCAGAAGAAAAAAGAGCATTAGATTATTAGCATATATTTATCGATGTTAATGTATTGAGCAATATTTAATAAAACATGAAACAAAGAGTTCAGGACTCTGAAACTAGTATAGGCTTTTTGTTATTTAAACCACTGGTGTGAATGGAGACATCTACCTAACTTTAGGTATTTTTCACAATTTAAGCAAATATTCACAGCATATTCATGCACAAATTTATCAATAATTCATGCTCTGAAATGAGACTAAAGGCATGTGATCAAAGTTTTCAGATTTGACCCAGCCATCCGAGCCAAGTGGTCGTTGTAATATCCCGAAATTTTATTACTAGTCATTAGATTAAAAATTAGGACTTAAGTGCGCCATTATTAGAGTCTAATGACCTTATTGGTTATTGACTTAGTTAAATTTTTTTTGATAAGTAATCAAATATTTTATTAATCATGCATAATGAAATGTATTATCAATTAATACAAGACAGAAATGACATGAAATTGGACAACCCGTCTATGTGAGTAATAGCCACAACATTAAACCAAATATACAATGTCAGATAAAACAATTCTTTAATCTGCTCTGTTGTCCGTGTATTATCGTCGAAACGACTATTTCTCTCCCTCCAAACACACCAGATGATGCATCTTGGGACAAGGTTCCAAACAATCTTGCTATCTTTATTACGAAATTTTTCCCCCATGCCGTCAAAACATCCTCCATACGCTGTGGAAACACCCAATCCATATGTTGATAAGCCAAAATATCGTTCCATAGGGTGCGAGCAACGTCGTAATGAATTAACAAGTGGTCAATCGTCTCCCCATACCTCCGACACATATAGCACCATTCCGCAACATAAAAACCCTTGCATCGGAGGTTATCCACCGTTAACACCTATCCCTTCACAATCGTCCATACGAAAAATGTCACCTAAGAGAGCAGTTTACAAAGCTATACTTTCTTCCATGGGAATAAACTCTCCTCAGGTTCTAATAAAGATAAAAAATAAGAGCTTACTGAGAAAATGTCATTGCATGCCAACGTCCACCTGCTACGATCACTTTCGCTCACCCTAACGTGCACCTCATACAAAGAAGTCAGGAGTAGTGCATAATCATCCAATTCCCAATCCTGTAGACCCCTCCCAAAAACAATGTTCCAGCTGGGATTCTGATGCAGCACCAATAGAAATATTAAATGTAGAATGAGAAGAACAATTAACAGGAAGAAGAAATCAGAGGGGAAGGGATGAAAGAAGAAGAAAAATCAATAGAAGGAGAAGAATAATGGGAGAAGAGAGAAAGCTTTCGCCACAAGCCACCAATAATTTTATTTAATTATCAACTCAAAAATTACAATGCAAAAATAGGTTTAAATAGTAAAGCAAACCCTAACGAGACTGGGCCCGAGCCCATATAAGTCCGATTCTCTAAATAATAGTCCAAGATAATAAATAAAGCTTAACTAGAAAATAAAATAAATAAATATCGGATGTCCTCATCAACTCTTTCAGGGTGGGAGAAAACTCGACCCTGTCGAGTGGATATATCACTGTATACTGTAATCAATATGATACTCCAAATGTTTCAAGTCAAGCCATGAGGGATGATCTTTCTGACGAACCAAGTAACGAAATTCCATGATTGATAGTATTGAAAATTATAGCTTATTCCCAGAAATATGATCTGACCAAGGGGGACGATCTTTCCTTCTAACCAAGTACTGATACTGGATTCCAAATAACCAATACGCATGCACATCATTTTCAAGATTTTCACATGATTGTACATAATGAGGAGCATAAGAAGCACGTCGATCTACCTAACAAACAAGGAAGTACTGAATCTTGCCATCATTGGTCAATACAATACGTTCATCTAAAATAATATCAATTTTATCTTTGTGTGCAATGACAGATGGTATTGAAGTAGAAATATGGCTTAGTGATCACATAGGGAGTTAAAGTATACAAGTGATGTGAAATCCAATTCCACACCAGATAGAACGGCTCATAAAAATCACTGGAAGCACAATCAGCATTTATGTATCTATTACGTCATATGCAGAAACCTAATCGATTATTAAAAACTGCATCACTAAAGATGAAGATATACTCAACTCTTTCCTTGTCTATAAGCCCACCCTGCACCAAGCAAATACAAATAATCTTTAAATTTTGTGAATATAAAATAAGGCACCCATTCTATTAAAAACTTTGATTCTTTATTGAATTTCTTATGAAAAGGAATTTTAAATAACCATTATAAACGTCAACATCGTGTCATGGAGAAAGGAAAAAATGGTAGACATAGTGATGTAGCATAGGTTGAGAAATTTAGAATCTGTGAAAGTTGAAGAAGTCAGCACAAGAAGCAGAATACATAAACAGCTAGAGAAGAAGGAGAGAAGGGAAGAAAAGAGAAGAGAAGGGGCGATGGAAAATGGAGAAAATGCCTGCAACACTCAAACTTCATTTCATTTCCATCAATTCTATCCCTCCATTTACAGAAAAGGATTGAATATACAGCAACACAAAAATATAAAATGCATGGGCCAGCCTACCTATATAGTGCAAGCCCAATACCAAATATAAAAAGGCTTGCAAGCCCAATACCAAAACACTAACTAGCCCAAAGCAAAACTAGAAAAAAGACCAAACCTACAGCATAAAAGGGCCTTCGGCCGGCCCATAAATACAGCCCAATTCAGCTAATAAAACATAAAATAAATAACATACAAGTAGAAACCCAAAATATGTGATGTCCTCATCAACTCTCCCAGACTGGGAGGAAAAACTCGACTCCATCGAGTGGATAAATCATAAAAGACCACAGTGGACGATCTTTCTGAAAAACCAAATATCGAAACTCAAA
>NW_019263305.1:0-5809 GCF_002742605.1 Olea europaea var. sylvestris
GGAATGCATGAATCATATTGGCCAAATGTAGAACGTGAAGTTCGGGGTATGACATCCTCGCATTAAAGAGTATGATGGGACGACCGACCCAATCAACCATCTCAATGTATATACCGATGTCATAAATTTGCAAGTTGCTTCGGATCAAGTTATGTGCAAAGCCTTCCCACAAACGCTGACTAATGCTACATGGATTGGTTCTCGACATTGGAGCCCAACTCCATAGCCTCATTCTCAGATTTGGCTGATAAGTTCTCAGCCTTCTTTTCAAGTAGTAAACATATCAGAAAGACTGCGGCCTCTCTCATGCAACTTCGTTAGGGACTAAATGAAACCTTACGAGGTTTTATGACGAGGTTTAACAAAGAAAGGCTTCAAATACCTGACCTGCACATCACAGCGATTGTCTCAGCCCTCACTTAAGCCATAAGATGTGAAGCCTTCAAGATGTCCTTATCAAAGACCCCACCACAGACAGTGACCGAACTCCTTACCCGAGCTGAAAAATACATTAATATGGAGGAAATGCTGAATCCAAGGAGATCTGGTCCTTTCCATGAAAAGGCCGAGAACAAGAAGCAATATGATCCCGTTTCCCAACCAGAGCATCCTCGAGAAAAGCGCAAGAATGAAGGGCCATCAGGGCCTTTCACTCGGTTGAACACCTCCAAGGCAAATATCTTAATGGAGATCAAAGATACGAAAGAGTTAAAGTGGCCTTCAAGAATGAAGTCACCCCCTGACACAAGAGATAGGAGCAAGTATTGTGAATTTCATCGAGATCATGGGCATATCACAGAGGATTATCAAGCATTGCAGTGGGAAATTGAAACCCTCATTAAAAGAGGGCTCTTAAAGAATTATATTGGTTATGATAAACGCCCGAGGAATGATCGTGACAATCGGAAAGAGCCTGGAGCCGGAAGCAGTGTTCAACCCATTGTCGAGACCATTAATATTGTCATTGGAGGCATAGCATCTGGAGGAGATACAAGTAGTGGGATAAAACAATATGCCGGCCAACATGCTCATACCTCAAGGGAATCCTGTGATAAACTCGAAGACATTACCTATGGGACAAGAGATTTGGAAGGAGTATCATATCCTCATGACGATGCACTGGTTGTCTCTGCAATTGTGGCTAACTTTGAAGTAAAGATGATTCTAATTGATAATGGAAGTGCAGCAAACATACTATCACAGGAGGCTTTTGCTAAAACGAGGATCTCTCCCAAACAGCTCAAAGCAGTAAAAGCTCCTCTACAGGGATTTGGTGGTGGAGTAATTATCCCGTAGGCATCGTCGAGCTTCCGCTTACATTGGGTTTTGACAATGCACAAGTGATCGAGATTGCGCCTTTCAAAGTGGTTAACACTCCTATGGCTTACAAAATTATCCTTGGAAGACCCCTACTGAATAAGATCCAAGCTATTGTATCAACTTTCCACCTAGCCATGAAGTTCCCAACAGGTCATGGCATCAGAGTAGTTCGAGGAGACCAAATCACTGCCAGACAATGCTATGTTACTAGCATCCGAGGAATGAGTACAAACGTCATGCAAATTTCAAAGCTTGAGCTCGAGCCAAGGGGTAGACTTTCTCCTGTTGAGGAATTGGAAGTGGTCGAGCTCGAGCATGGAAAAAGGGTAACAATCGGTCGGGATCTCAAAGTTGGCCTCCGGGAAGAAGTCATCAGTTGTCTCTCCCGCAACATTGATGTTTTCGCATGGAAGGTCGAGGATATGCCAGGGATAGACCCTAAAGTAGTAGTCCATAGACTCAACATAAGCCCATGGGCCAGACCTATTAAGTAAAGGAAGAGGCATTTTACGCCAGAAAGACGTGTGGTGATTCAGAAAGAGGTCTGCAAACTGGTGAGAGCGAGGTTCATAAGGGAAGTCCAATACCCCGATCGGCTCGCTAATATTATTGTTGTGAAGAAGGCCAGTGGTAAATGGAGGGTCTGCACCGACTTTACAGATCTCAATAAAGCGTACCTAAAGACAGCTACCCGCTCTCCAGGATTGACAATCTTGTGGATAGCACATCCGGACATAAGTTGTATAGCTTTTTAGATGCATTCTCAAAGTATCATCAAATCCTCATGGCTGTAGAAGACGAAGAGAAGACTTCATTCATAGCTGATTCTGCCATATACTGCTATAGGGTGATGCCATTTAGGTTGAAAAATGTTGGGGCAACATATTAGAGGCTCATTAACAAAGTCTTTGTTGATTTGATAGGGAAGAACATCGAAACCTATGTTGACAACATTGTGGTAAAGAGTAAGAAGGTAGAGCAGCACATATCCTACCTAGGGGAGGTGTTCGCCACCCTGCGAGAAAATTGGATGAAGCTCAACCTAGAGAAGTGTCTGTTTGGTGTAGCTTCGGGAAAATTTTTAGGCTTCATGATCACTCACCGAGGGATAGAAGCAAACCCTGATAAGATCCAAGCCTTGGTAGCAATGAAATCACCTAGGACTAATAAAGAAGTCCAAAAATTGACAGGTAGGGTAGCAGCCCTAAACAGGTTCATGTCCCGGGCAACAGATAGATGCTTCCCTTTCTTCAAAGTTCTTAGAGACAGTCAATCCTTTGAATGAAATGAGGAGTGTGAGAAGGCTTTTCAGGAACTCAAATAGACATTGGCGTCTCCTCCTCTCCTCACTAAACCAGAGCCCGAGGATACTTTGTTATTGTACTCAGCTGTGTCTCAAAATGCAGTGAGCGACGTCTTGGTGAAAAAGGTCAGCAGAGCCCAGCAACCCATTTATTACGTAAGTAAAGTCCTACTTGATGCAGAGACCAGATACACTTTGGCCGAGCAACTTGCCCTTGCCCTAAGAATAGCAGCACGAAAGCTTCAGCAATATTTTTAGTCTCATCCCATTATGGTGCTCACTAACCAACCTTTGAAATACATCCCTCAAAAGCCAGACGTCTCACGCAGGTTACTAAAGTGGGCAACTGAACTTGGAGAGTTTGACGTAGAGTTCAAACCCCGTCCGTCCATCAAAGCTCAAGTCTTAGCGGATTTCATTGCAGAACTCACCCCAAGGCCTCGGGGGCCAGATGAGATCTCAAGCACTACAACAGATGTTTGGCAAATTTTCATAGATGGAGCATCAAACTCCTCGGGATCGGGTGCTGGGGTCATCATCACGAGCCCAGACATGCTCATAGACATTTAGTGTGCACTTAGGTTCGAATTCGAGGCAACTAGAAGAAGAGTATGAGGCTGTCATTATAGCCATAGAACTTACCATTAGTCTCGAACTTGAAGGCATCTAAATTTTTAGTGATTCCCAGTTGGTGGTTGGCCATATTAACGGTACATTCGAGAAGAAAGACGAAAAAATGAGCATATACTGCTCAAAAGTTCATGATCTCCAACGAAAATTGAAGAGGTGTGAAATTGTGAAGATTGTCCGGGCCGACAACTGCAAGGGAGATGCCTTATCAAGGCTGGTGTTCTTAGGAGTAGATGGACTTGATATGACAGTACATGTCAGATTTGTGACCGAGGCTAGCATCAATCCAACCATTGGGGTCATGGACATCGATCATGAGCCATCATGGATGGACCCAATTGTGGATTTCATAATAAATGGCAATCTTCCAGAAGATCCTCGGGTAGCAAGGAGCGTCCGATCAAAAGCTCCAAGGTATTACATTATTGATGAGGTCTTATTTCGCAGAAGGCTCACACTTCCGTACCTTAGGTGCCTTAAGCCTTCGGAGTCCTCCTAAGCCCTAGAGAAAGTTCATGAAGAAGTATGTTGGAACCATCAAGGAGCTCGGGCATTAGCCTTTAAACTCATAAGGTACGGATATTACTAGCCTTCAATGAAGAAGGATGTCATGGAATATGTGAAGAAGTGTGACAAGTGTCAGAGGTTTGGCAATGTTATTCGTTTTCCCGCAGAGGACCTCACCAACATCAGTTGCTTGGCCCCATTTGAGCAATGGGGGATTGATATCCTCGGTCCATTTCCAATAACTAGGGGACAATTAAAGTTTGTAGTTATAGCAGTTGAGTACTTTACCAAGTGGGTAGAGGCCGAGCCCTTAGCAACGATCTCAGAGCCTAAGATAAGAGCTTTCGTTTGGAGGTCTATCATACGCAGGTTCGGGATACCAAAGGTCCTTATAACTGATAATGGCTGGCAGTTTGATAATGTACAATTCAAGGATTTCTGTTCCAACCTAGAGGCTGACCACCGCCTGATATCAGTTTCTCATCCCCAAAGTAATGGTCTAGCCGAAGTCACCAATCCGATTATATTGCAAGACCTCTGATCCAGGATTGGAGATGCAAGAGGTGCCTGGTCCGACGAGTTGCCCTCCATACTTTGGACTTACAGAACATCCCACATGACTGCCACTGGGGAGACCCCCTTCATGTTAGCTTTCAGAATCGAAGCTACCATTCCCATTGAAATAAGGTTACCCAGTAAAAGAAGACTTGAACTCGAAGAAGCAGGGCGCACCACCGAACATCTCGACCTCTTGGAAGAAGTTCGTGATCAGGCAACCTTAAGAATGGTCTCTTACCAAGACAGAACAGGAAAGTATTTTAATAGAAGGGTAAGGCCGCGAAAATTTAGAGCTGGAGGTTTGGTGTTGAGAAGGGTTGAAGTCGCTGGTCATGCTCTGTGAAAACTCGGACCAGTTTGGAAAGGGCCCTTTGAAATCATACGACAGCTCCCAAGAGGTGCAAACAGTTTAAATGATACTTCGGAAATACCACTCCCAAGACCGTGGAACACTGAAAACTTAAAGGTATATTACAAGTAACACGCTCCACCATGTTTTAGAAATAAGGCATGCGTGCTAAGTCTATTTTTATCGTTAATGAGGCTTGCGCGCTAAGTCTATTTTTATCGTTAATAAGGCCTGCGTGCCAAGTCTATTTTTTATCATTAATAAAGCCTGCGTGCCAAGTCCATTTATAGAGTTATATTACAGATAAAGTTAAATTCGATGATATGATCACTACAAATCAAAGTCTTACCCTGAACAAGCAAGTCAAAGCCTTGCCCCGTGCAAGCACTTCAAAACCTTGCCCCCATGCAAGTACTTTAAAGCCTTATCCCGAGCAAGCAAATCAAAGTCTTGCCCCATACAAGCACTTCAAAGCTTTATCCCGAGCAAGCATTTCAAAACCTTGCACCGAGCAAGCAAATCAAAGCCTTGCCCCGAGCAAGCAAATCAAAACCTTACCCCGTGTAAGCACTTCAAAGCCTTGTCCCGAGCAAGCACTCAAAGCCTTACCCCAAGCAAGCAAATCAAAGCCTTATCCCGTGCAAACACTTTAAAGCCTTATCCCGAGCAAACACTTAAAGCCTTGCCCCGAGCAAGCAAATTAAAGCCTTGCCCCGTGCAAGTACTTCAAAGCCTTGCCCTGTGCAAGCACTTCAAAGCCTTGCCCCGACGCATATCAAAGTCTTGCCCCGTGCAAGCACTTTAAAGTCTTGTCCCGAGTAAGCACTTCAAAGATTTGTCCCGAGCGAGCAAATCAAAGCCTCCCCGTGCAAGCGCTTCAAAGCTTTGTCCGGAGCAAGCGGTTCAAAGCCTTGCCCGAAGCAAGCAAATCAAAGCCTCGCCCCAAGCAAGCAAATCAAAGCCTGCTCCGTGCAAGCACTTCAAAGCCTTGCTCCTTGCAAGCAAATCAAAGCCTTGTTATGTGCAAGCAAATCAAAGCCTTGTCTCGAGCAAGCACTTCAAAGTCTTGCCTCGAGCAAGCAAATCAAAGTCTTGCCCCGTGCAAGCACTTCAAAGCCTTGTCCCGAGCAAGCACTCAAAGC
>NW_019263305.1:9779-16832 GCF_002742605.1 Olea europaea var. sylvestris
GTTAAAATGTCAAAATACCCCAAGCATGAGGTGTCTGAGCATGAGGTGTTTTCATAGCAGCAATACTTGACTTTCAACCATTATATTTGGATTCATTTGTGACTTTTAAGATATATATCTATCCTATATTAAGAGTTCAGGGAGTATACACGAGATTGATGCCTTAAGGTTGAAGAAATTGAGTGTTAAAATGACAAACATCCCAAGCACGAGGTGTACAAGCAAGAGGTGGTCACTTGTAGCAAAAATCTGATTTTATATCTATCGTTGCAGCTACAAATCAAGTATCCTTGGCTTATTTTGACATGCTTACAATCCCTTTCACTTGTCCTAAGATCCCAAAGTATTTTATAGAGTTAATTTCTCAACCGTTCATTTAATTTCTTACCCGATTGACACTTGATTCTCAACCGATTTCAACATTTCGCCCCTCAATATTTATAATATCATATGAGACATATATTATTGCGTTGTGATCATGCCACTTCATGCCTTACATTCCAAATGTGTCAATTACCTATATAGGGTTTAAGATGACCTCGATCCACTGAATGGAAAGCTTGAACCTTTGTTGATACTAATTTTCGACCTTTTCGATTTCCATTACGTACCAAGCTAATCTTTAACATTTAGTTAACCTAATTTTCTATCATAGCTTAATGTGAAATTCACTACTTAGGTCAAGGAGTCAAAGATCATCACTATATAAAGATTTTAAAATCTCGATGATCAAACATATGTTTTTAAGATAAAGCAATTAGGAAATTGATGCAAATCACAATGTAATTAGCATGGAATGCATGAATCATATTGGCCAAATGTAGAACGTGAAGTTCGGGGTATGACATCCTCGCATTAAAGAGTATGATGGGACGATCGACCCAATCAACCATCTCAATGTATATACCGATGTCATAAATTTGCAAGTTGCTTCGGATCAAGTTATGTGCAAAGCCTTCCCACAAACGCTGACTAATGCTACATGGATTGGTTCTCGACATTGGAGCCCAACTCCATAGCCTCATTCTCAGATTTGGCTGATAAGTTCTCAGCCTTCTTTTCAAGTAGTAAACATATCAGAAAGACTGCGGCCTCTCTCATGCAACTTCGTTAGGGACTAAATGAAACCTTACGAGGTTTTATGACGAGGTTTAACAAAGAAAGGCTTCAAATACCTGACCTGCACATCACAGCGATTGTCTCAGCCCTCACTTAAGCCATAAGATGTGAAGCCTTCAAGATGTCCTTATCAAAGACCCCACCACAGACAGTGACCGAACTCCTTACCCGAGCTGAAAAATACATTAATATGGAGGAAATGTTGAATCCAAGGAGATCTGGTCCTTTCCATGAAAAGGCCGAGAACAAGAAGCAATATGATCCTGTTTCCCAACCAGAGCATCCTCGAGAAAAGCGCAAGAATGAAGGGCCATCAGGGCCTTTCACTCGGTTGAACACCTCCAAGGCAAATATCTTAATGGAGATCAAAGATACGAAAGAGTTAAAGTGGCCTTCAAGAATGAAGTCACCCCCTGACACAAGAGATAGGAGCAAGTATTGTGAATTTCATCGAGATCATGGGCATATCACAGAGGATTATCAAGCATTGCAGTGGGAAATTGAAACCCTCATTAAAAGAGGGCTCTTAAAGAATTATATTGGTTATGATAAACGCCCGAGGAATGATCGTGACAATCGGAAAGAGCCTGGAGCCGGAAGCAGTGTTCAACCCATTGTCGAGACCATTAATATTGTCATTGGAGGCATAGCATCTGGAGGAGATACAAGTAGTGGGATAAAACAATATGCCCGCCAACATGCTCATACCTCAAGGGAATCCTGTGATAAACTGGAAGACATTACCTATGGGACAAGAGATTTGGAAGGAGTATCATAGCCTCATGACGATGCACTGGTTGTCTCTGCAATTGTGGCTAACTTTGAAGTAAAGATGATTCTAATTGATAATGGAAGTGCAGCAAACATACTATCACAGGAGGCTTTTGCTAAAACGAGGATCTCTCCCAAACAGCTCAAAGCAGTAAAAGCTCCTCTACAGGGATTTGGTGGTGGAGTAATTATCCCGTAGGCATCGTCGAGCTTCCGCTTACATTGGGTTTTGACAATGCACAAGTGATCGAGATTGCGCCTTTCAAAGTGGTTAACACTCCTATGGCTTACAAAATTATCCTTGGAAGACCCCTACTGAATAAGATCCAAGCTATTGTATCAACTTTCCACCTAGCCATGAAGTTCCCAACAGGTCATGGCATCAGAGTAGTTCGAGGAGACCAAATCACTGCCAGACAATGCTATGTTACTAGCATCCGAGGAATGAGTACAAACGTCATGCAAATTTCAAAGCTTGAGCTCGAGCCAAGGGGTAGACTTTCTCCTGTTGAGGAATTGGAAGTGGTCGAGCTCGAGCATGGAAAAAGGGTAACAATCGGTCGGGATCTCAAAGTTGGCCTCCGGGAAGAAGTCATCAGTTGTCTCTCCCGCAACATTGATGTTTTCGCATGGAAGGTCGAGGATATGCCAGGGATAGACCCTGAAGTAGTAGTCCATAGACTCAACATAAGCCCATGGGCCAGACCTATTAAGTAAAGGAAGAGGCATTTTACGCCAGAAAGACGTGTGGTGATTCAGAAAGAGGTCTGCAAACTGGTGAGAGCGAGGTTCATAAGGGAAGTCCAATACCCCGATCGGCTCGCTAATATTATTGTTGTGAAGAAGGCCAGTGGTAAATGGAGGGTCTGAAAGTAGTAGTCCATAGACTCAACATAAGCCCATGGGCCAGACCTATTAAGTAAAGGAAGAGGCATTTTACGCCAGAAAGACGTGTGGTGATTCAGAAAGAGGTCTGCAAACTGGTGAGAGGGAGGTTCATAAGGGAAGTCCAATACCCCGATCGGCTCGCTAATATTATTGTTGTGAAGAAGGCCAGTGGTAAATGGAGGGTCTGCACCGACTTTACAGATCTCAATAAAGCGTACCTAAAGACAGCTACCCGCTCTCCAGGATTGACAATCTTGTGGATAGCACATCCGGACATAAGTTGTATAGCTTTTTAGATGCATTCTCAAAGTATCATCAAATCCTCATGGCTGTAGAAGACCAAGAGAAGACTTCATTCATAGCTGATTCTGCCATATACTGCTATAGGGTGATGCCATTTAGGTTGAAAAATGTTGGGGCAACATATTAGAGGCTCATTAACAAAGTCTTTGTTGATTTGATAGGGAAGAACATCGAAACCTATGTTGACAACATTGTGGTAAAGAGTAAGAAGGTAGAGCAGCACATATCCTACCTAGGGGAGGTGTTCGCCACCCTGCGAGAAAATTGGATGAAGCTCAACCTAGAGAAGTGTCTGTTTGGTGTAGCTTCGGGAAAATTTTTAGGCTTCATGATCACTCACCGAGGGATAGAAGCAAACCCTGATAAGATCCAAGCCTTGGTAGCAATGAAATCACCTAGGACTAATAAAGAAGTCCAAAAATTGACAGGTAGGGTAGCAGCCCTAAACAGGTTCATGTCCCGGGCAACAGATAGATGCTTCCCTTTCTTCAAAGTTCTTAGAGACAGTCAATCCTTTGAATGAAATGAGGAGTGTGAGAAGGCTTTTCAGGAACTCAAATAGACATTGGCGTCTCCTCCTCTCCTCACTAAACCAGAGCCCGAGGATACTTTGTTATTGTACTCAGCTGTGTCTCAAAATGCAGTGAGCGACGTCTTGGTGAAAAAGGTCAGCAGAGCCCAGCAACCCATTTATTATGTAAGTAAAGTCCTACTTGATGCAGAGACCAGATACACTTTGGCCGAGCAACTTGCCCTTGCCCTAAGAATAGCAGCACGAAAGCTTCAGCAATATTTTTAGTCTCATCCCATTATGGTGCTCACTAACCAACCTTTGAAATACATCCCTCAAAAGCCAGACGTCTCACGCAGGTTACTAAAGTGGGCAATTGAACTTGGAGAGTTTGACGTAGAGTTCAAACCCCGTCCGTCCATCAAAGCTCAAGTCTTAGCGGATTTCATTGCAGAACTCACCCCAAGGCCTCGGGGGCCAGATGAGATCTCAAGCACTACAACAGATGTTTGGCAAATTTTCATAGATGGAGCATCAAACTCCTCGGGATCGGGTGCTGGGGTCATCATCACGAGCCCAGACATGCTCATAGACATTTAGTGTGCACTTAGGTTCGAATTCGAGGCAACTAGAAGAAGAGTATGAGGCTGTCATTATAGCCATAGAACTTACCATTAGTCTCGAACTTGAAGGCATCTAAATTTTTAGTGATTCCCAGTTGGTGGTTGGCCATATTAACGGTACATTCGAGAAGAAAGACGAAAAAATGAGCATATACTGCTCAAAAGTTCATGATCTCCAACGAAAATTGAAGAGGTGTGAAATTGTGAAGATTGTCCGGGCCGACAACTGCAAGGGAGATGCCTTATCAAGGCTGGTGTTCTTGGGAGTAGATGGACTTGATATGACAGTACATGTCAGATTTGTGACCGAGGCTAGCATCAATCCAACCAACATCGATCATGAGCCATCATGGATGGACCCAATTGTGGATTTCATAATAAATGGCAATCTTCCAGAAGATCCTCGGGTAGCAAGGAGCGTCCGATCAAAAGCTCCAAGGTATTACATTATTGATGAGGTCTTATTTCGCAGAAGGCTCACACTTCCGTACCTTAGGTGCCTTAAGCCTTCGGAGTCCTCCTAAGCCCTAGAGAAAGTTCATGAAGAAGTATGTTGGAACCATCAAGGAGCTCGGGCATTAGCCTTTAAACTCATAAGGTACGGATATTACTAGCCTTCAATGAAGAAGGATGTCATGGAATATGTGAAGAAGTGTGACAAGTGTCAGAGGTTTGGCAATGTTATTCGTTTTCCCGCAGAGGACCTCACCAACATCAGTTGCTTGGCCCCATTTGAGCAATGGGGGATTGATATCCTCGGTCCATTTCCAATAACTAGGGGACAATTAAAGTTTGTAGTTATAGCAGTTGAGTACTTTACCAAGTGGGTAGAGGCCGAGCCCTTAGCAACGATCTCAGAGCCTAAGATAAGAGCTTTCGTTTGGAGGTCTATCATACGCAGGTTCGGGATACCAAAGGTCCTTATAACTGATAATGGCTGGCAGTTTGATAATGTACAATTCAAGGATTTCTGTTCCAACCTAGAGGCTGACCACCGCCTGATATCAGTTTCTCATCCCCAAAGTAATGGTCTAGTCGAGGTCACCAATCGGATTATATTGCAAGACATCCGAATAAGGATTGGAGATGCAAGAGGTTCCTGGCTTGACGAGTTGCCTTCCATACTTTGGACATATAGAACATCCCACAGGATCGCCACCAGGAAGACCCCCTTCATGTTAGCTTTTGAAATCGAAGCTACCATTCTCGTTGAAATAAGGTTACCCAGCTAAAGAAGACTTAATCTCGAAGAAACAGGGCACATCACTGAACATCTCGACCTCTTGGAAGAAGTTCGTGATCAGGCAACCTTAAGAATGGTCTCTTACCAAGACAGAACAGGAAAGTATTTTAATAGAAGGGTAAGGCCGCGAAAATTTAGAGCTGGAGGTTTGGTGTTGAGAAGGGTTGAAGTCGCTGGTCATGCTCTGTGAAAACTCGGACCAGTTTGGAAAGGGCCCTTTGAAATCATACGACAGCTCCCAAGAGGTGCAAACAGTTTAAATGATACTTCGGAAATACCACTCCCAAGACCGTGGAACACTGAAAACTTAAAGGTATATTACAAGTAACACGCTCCACCATGTTTTAGAAATAAGGCATGCGTGCTAAGTCTATTTTTATCGTTAATGAGGCTTGCGCGCTAAGTCTATTTTTATCGTTAATAAGGCCTGCGTGCCAAGTCTATTTTTTATCATTAATAAAGCCTGCGTGCCAAGTCCATTTATAGAGTTATATTACAGATAAAGTTAAATTCGATGATATGATCACTACAAATCAAAGTCTTACCCTGAACAAGCAAGTCAAAGCCTTGCCCCGTGCAAGCACTTCAAAACCTTGCCCCCGTGCAAGTACTTTAAAGCCTTATCCCGAGCAAGCAAATCAAAGTCTTGCCCCATACAAGCACTTCAAAGCTTTATCCCGAGCAAGCATTTCAAAACCTTGCACCGAGCAAGCAAATCAAAGCCTTGCCCCGAGCAAGCAAATCAAAACCTTACCCCGTGTAAGCACTTCAAAGCCTTGTCCCGAGCAAGCACTCAAAGCCTTACCCCAAGCAAGCAAATCAAAGCCTTATCCCGTGCAAACACTTTAAAGCCTTATCCCGAGCAAACACTTAAAGCCTTGCCCCGAGCAAGCAAATTAAAGCCTTGCCCCGTGCAAGTACTTCAAAGCCTTGCCCTGTGCAAGCACTTCAAAGCCTTGCCCCGACGCATATCAAAGTCTTGCCCCGTGCAAGCACTTTAAAGTCTTGTCCCGAGTAAGCACTTCAAAGCTTTGTCCCGAGCGAGCAAATCAAAGCCTCCCCGTGCAAGCGCTTCAAAGCTTTGTCCGGAGCAAGCGGTTCAAAGCCTTGCCCGAAGCAAGCAAATCAAAGCCTCGCCCCAAGCAAGCAAATCAAAGCCTGCTCCGTGCAAGCACTTCAAAGCCTTGCTCCTTGCAAGCAAATCAAAGCCTTGTTATGTGCAAGCAAATCAAAGCTTTGTCCCGAGCAAGCACTTCAAAGTCTTGCCTCGAGCAAGCAAATCAAAGTCTTGCCCCGTGCAAGCACTTCAAAGCCTTGTCCCGAGCAAGCACTCAAAGCCTTGTCCTGAACAAACGAATCAAAGCCTTGCCTCGTGCAAGCACTTCAAAGCCTTATCCCGAGTAAGCACACTCAAAGCCTTGCCTCGAGCAAGCAAATCAAAGCCTTGCCCCGTGCAAGTACATATGAAATACCAATAAGGGCAAACAATGTAAAATACCCGAGCACGAAGGACACAAGAACTCATTAATAAGGGCCGGTATGTGCTCGGGAATTAGCTCGGGAATCACACTTTCATAGATTGAGGCTTCCCTAGA
>NW_019263306.1:0-8033 GCF_002742605.1 Olea europaea var. sylvestris
AATTCTTAGACTTCAATATCCTTTGACCAAAAGATAAAATTTAGCAATACATCAATAATCCTTAAGCAAAAAGAGATAAAAGTTTATGGTGTCCGTTCTTCGCCTCCAAAAAATACGTAGAATATAAGATTTTTAGTTCAGAAAGGAGATTCCCTTCGTTCTAACGTCTTTAGGTATATATATGATGTCGAAACTATTGTTTCCATGTCGAATTTCACCAGAATAAGGAAACTGGCCCGTCACAGAAATTTTGGCCCGTATTCGTGCTCCATATATTTCATTGGGCACGCGCCACTTTGTTGTTTTGCTCTTGTTATGCAAGAATGAGGTCCTCTGCACGTGTGCAGTATAAAATAATTTCAATTGTTACACTTTGATTCCTCAATTTCAATCTTCATTCATTTTAACTCTTTTTTTATGTCTTCTTACTCCTTTAGCTTTCAATTCCATCTAATTGAATTCACATCTTTTCCAAGCATCGATATTGGGTCTGAATCAACTATTAACACTTTGTATTTTAGTCCCAAAACTTTGGATTCACTTCTTTTTAGCATATTTTTCGTTTCTTTCTTCCAAATCCACCTATTTGCATTGATTTCAACCTCTTTGACTTCTTTCTTCATCCAATCGACCTCCAACACTCTTGAATCTTCATTTTATCACCCGTCTCATCTATAGATTATTTTCAACTTAGTCTCTGAGCTTTCACTTTCTTCCATTTTGATCATTTATCGCTCATTTCTTCCGAACTCCATATTTTCCATCCATTTACGATCTAAACCAAAATATAAGGGTACTGAGTATATTTAGGCGTTAATTAATCACAAAAATGCAAGTATTAATGGATGTAAAGCACAACATTTTATGTCTTATCAATATGCAACCTAAAAGTTTTGACTATAACTGACGATTGATTATTTTGCAATCGAAAAATTAATCATGACCTATTAATCTAAAAATTTGCAGTGAATAAATGAGTGTGACCAATACAAGTTTTGATTTATGATTGATAACTTGTGACTGTATAATAAGTTGTGACTTATAATATTTATGACTTGTAACCAATAAATAAATCGTGATTTATAAATTTTTTTATTTGTGGTTGATGAACAAATTGTGACCTATAAAATTTTTGAATTGTGATCATAAAATAATTTGTAACATGAACTTTCTGATTTATGATCAAAAAATAATAAATGATTAACTAAATCATTGATTTGGGATCAAATTGTATATATATGTGACCTAAATATATTTAATTCATTAATTAAATCGTAAATAAATTTTAATAAAAATTTGATTTTTGAAGTTTAAAACTTGTTTTCTTGATTTTGAAATGTGTGATATACTTAAACTCTTACTTATGACATTTTTCCCCAAAAAAAATATATAGATGTAAAAGGAAAAGCCCACAAATGAAAATAGGCCCACACTAATTATCCAACAAAAATTGCCTAGAAATCGAAATAGCCCAGTATTTCACTTTCACAACCAAGTAAAAAATAAAAACAATTGAGAAAAAGATGCGCACACAGAAAAAGTGAAATTAGACCAACCGATGTTGAATTGTTCCTTCGACTTGAGGCCATCATAGTACCGTATATGGAGACGATTATACTTTCGTGATGTTGGATATATCATTCCGATATGATAATAATCATATAAAGGTTGTGAATGATTAATAAAGGATCAATCACTCTTACATAGTAATAATTTTGATCTAGTTTCATTCGATTAAGTTGATAACGAAATTGTTGGTCAAGGTGAGTTCATAAGTTGAAAAGATAGTGGCATGAAAAATATGATCGATAATCAAAATGGAACATTTTAATATCTTGTAATTGATCAGATCATATTGGCGAAAGGATTATAGTTTTATGATAAACAAACAAGTTTGATTTTGTTGCATCACACGATATTTTTCGTCACTTGAATTGACCTAACACATTGCTAGATATTAATTTAGAACGATGAATGTGTTCCAAAATAATTAACATAGGTGAAATAATAATTAATTAAAAAAGAAATCTTAATTACATTTTATTAGATCAAAACAATAATTTACATCATCCAACATCGTAATTTGAAATCTAATGGGCCACACATAAAAGGGGGAACTATAATAATGATATTATTAGTTGACAAAAGTAATGGACATTTATTTAATTAATTAATTGAATTGTTTATTAATGGATTTAAGTTAATTAATTAGATAAAATAACTTATTGTCCAAGTTTAATTAATTGAATTAATTAACTAATGGGCCAACTTATATTTAGTGGGTGGATCAAGCCCACTTAAATATCTATAAATAAACAATTAGAATTTGAGGTTTTCGTAGAAGTTGTTTCTTAATCTTGGAACAATCAATAGTTAATTCTTGTTTTCTCATTTTTAGTTTTTAAGAAAAATGATTTTTCATATTCTAAATTTTTTTTTTTTTGAAAAGAAAATTAAGTTTTTGGTCAACAATTTGGTTGAAAATAAAATTGGAAGACTCTGTTTATAATTTTATATTAGGGGTCGAAACTTAATTTCCAAAATGGGCTTTGAATATATTTTTTTATTTCAAAAGGGTTTGAGCTAAAATTCTATTTTGATTTTGACCCATTTAAAAATTTTTAAAATTTACGACTTTTAAATTGTCGTTAAAATTGGATTTTAACTAAAATTTAGAACTTTGGCCTTCAACTGATTTTTTTAGGAATTTTATTGTAAATTAAATATTAATTCAATTTGCCCTAAAATTTTGACATTGGGGTTAAATTCTAATTTATTATTTAATTAAAATTTTATTTTAAAATTTTAATTAAATAAGCCTGTAAATTAAATTAATTGATTTATTTGAATAATTTATTATTTATTTGTTCCAATTCATTTGTCTTAATTAGTTTAGATAATCTTAATTGCTAGAAATTAAAAATACGTTTATACATAATATTAAATATTGTATTTTAAGTGATGAATGTATATTTAGTGGGTGATTATGGGCTCGACCATGTGGATGTGTTTAATGGTTGGTTTTATTTCTTTTGGTTTTGGGCCTTCAAGCTCTTCATTAATTTTAAACCTATGAGTTCATTATTATTATCATCGGAAAAAATCATATATGCCTAACAAAAATATACTAGTTCATTTTATGCTATTAAACCCAATTAATAACCAAAAATACAACAAAACTCCTTTTGACTCTTTTTTTTTTTTCCTTTTTTCTTTTTTCTTTTTTCTTTTTTTGTAATATCGAAGGGACCAAACTCACCCACTGTGTAAGTACAAATTTGTATCTGGTGTAATGTGTAAGTGATGGTGATACAGAACCATAAATTATTCACTATAGACAAAACTTATGTACTCCATTCATTGCTGTATGAAGATGGCATGACTCTAACAATATGTTGATGTCAAAAAGTACTCTTCGATATATTATTGATATTAACTAACATGGTGTTGATATATCTTTTCTTTTCTTTTTGAATAAATGAACTCCGTAAATGTGTTCGTTATTTGTAAATCTAAGATTTTCGGGCTACTTTTACCTATTGGTTGCAAGTATGTGGAACTAGTTGATGTGTTATCCATTGAGATGAAGATTGACATTAAAATGTTGGCTTGAAAAGAGAATACGAAGTGGACGGTGACATGTCCCCAATTGCTACTACAAATGACACCTCACTTCTTTTCTACATGGGGCTGAAAAGGAAGTGTTTCGCGCGGGTAGTCGCTAACAATTAAAAAGGGATCAGACGATTGTGTAAGGAACAAACCTCTTGAGACAAAGTCCCAAAAAGGGGTGTTCTATTGGCGATAACTTTACAATTGGAATTTAAACAGAATGCCTCCAAGGGGTGCAAGTACACGAGTACTGAAAGAAATGTTTAAAGTCTAAACTAAGGAATTGAAATTACATATTCTCTGTTTGAGAGTGTTTGATTCAGGGTCCTTTGCTCTATGTCTTTTCTTCCTTTTATATTCCCTTGATGATCTCTTCGTGATCAACCGCTTAATTGATTTATAACTGCCCGCTTTTTTCATGGTGACCAGCTTATCGTGGAACTGCCGTCTCTAACTGCTGCCACTACTTTTTGTCGTTCAACCATCTTCAACTGAACATCCCTGAATCGTGGAACGTGATAAGATTACTCAATAACTGCTTCGATAACTGCACTTTTGGATAACCATAACATCTTATGTTTGCTAAGATCCTGGGCGATTCGAAGGTTTGGGCGAGAACAGGGTCATAACTCTGGGCGACTGCAAGGCACCTCATTCGCTCAGATCTTGAGCGTCTTGCAAGTTTGGATGATGGTGTTACCGCGTTCTTGGGCTTCCACTGCATTCATTAATAACCTATTTAGGCCTTTATCCTGAATTGCCCAGTTGGGCTTCGTTCTTCGGGCTATTCGATTTGAGCTGCACTTTTAGCGTGTCAACAGTTACCTCCCAATATGGCAGAATTAATACCAATTATTAATTTTTTCCATATTCACTTTGTGTTTCCCAACAACATTTGAAATTCTCAAGAATTTCAATCATTATTTTCTTCCATAGCCTGAAAAGGCGCGACGTTCCAAACCCTTATAACCCCTAAATACACGCCATTTCATCGCACTACTAAATCACGCCTCATTGTTCTGCGCTTCTCTCTTGTAATATTATTGTTCATTTTCTTGCTTCTCTGCTACGTTTCTCAAGCAAACTTCAACAAAACTTTATTTCGTTCCTAATGGCTGCTTCACAATCCCAATATGGTGACTCTTTCAGTTTCGAAGACTTCTAGAAAATTCTCACTCGGTCTTTGAATTTCCTTGCACCAGCTAATGCCGAACTCAATAAGTTCTATCTAGGTCCTTCATTCAACAATGTCGAGGCCGCCGCATAAGTGGCGGTGGGCCAGCTGTTCTCTTGTACTCAAGGCCCTCTGGTTCTAAACTCTTTGCCGCTGAGACCGCTTCGCGAAAGAGGTATTCGCACTTGACCTAAATTTGATGTTGTTTTCCGTAGATGGCATGCTCGCCTTGTGGGCCATGGTCCTACCAAGGTAATTTTTTATGGTGCTAGGATTTCTGATTTGTTAGAAATCTCTCTTCAACCCCCTATTTTTGATCCAGCGCTTTTCCCTATTGCTTTAAGTTTTTGGTCCTCTGAGTATAATACTTTTGTTTTCCCTCTTGGTCTCATGTCCATTACTTTAAGGGATGTTGGGGCCTTAGTAAACCCGCCACCTTGGGCGATACCATTTTCCCTAGTATTTTGATTTCTGGTGTCGCCCCAAAATTTGACAGAAAACTTACCGAGTCTTATTCAAGCCTGCAAAGCTGTTATAATCACTCGAGCTCTGAGCCTTCCCATGCTGAGCGTGTGGCCCTTCTTCAGATTTGTCTTTGTAAATATGTAATGTGTGTACCAAGCATGAAGCCTTCTATAAGCTATTTACCTATCGCGCACGAATTAGCGCGTGGTAGGCCTCTGAATTTGTGTTCTTTCTTTTTGGATGCCCTCTATAGAGGCATGGCTTCTCTCCAATTCTAATTGAAGAATGGTGCATCTCCCACTGGTAGTAGGCCTCTTTGGTTCACTCAAATGTGGTTGAGAGCCTATTTTCCATCACTTGGTGCTCTATCATTTTCCCTTCATTCTGTTAACTGCTATGGGCTAGCTAGTGACCCACTGAACCCTGTAAATATGTCAAGAAGGGACATCTTTTCATTCTTTTATACTTTGAATTCAATTCCTTCTTTATTTCCTTTTCCTCCCTTTTTAACTCCAGATTATGTGCAACCCCCATCCACCCTGGATAGTGCGAGCACCTCTCTGCTCGTTTGGGTTCAGTTTTTGACCGAGAAGGAGTTGTTCCATGATATTTTGACTGGAACAAATGCCAAAGCTAGGGTTGAAATATATGCTCCCCAATTTTTTGCTTATCAACTTGGTTTTGGCCAAACTTGGCATGTTCTCCCTTGTCATTCAAGAAATTTGATAGATCGCTTCCACACCATTAATAAAGCAGAGGCAGAAGCTATAGATGCTCGCAATATTCTTTTGACGAGTAATTTTTCTTTAGCCCCTTCAATCCTAGCCATGCCATCCATCTCCTTTTTGAACAACTCTGGCCATCAATGTAGCGCAGATTGTTTGCAACTGATGTCAATCACGCTTTCTATTCACTAGATCAGCCAGACATTTCTTCCACTTCTCCTGTTTTGGTCACCCCTGTGTCCATTAGGAGTCCTTCCTCTTCTGCTCGTGCTAAACAGTCTGTTCGTCCATCTACTTCTCTTCCTACCAAGCCCACTGCAACTAAGAATGCCCCAAGCTGCAAATGGCCAGCCTCAGCATCTCCCATTTTGGATGATGATGACACTCCTCTCATTATTAGGAGAAAGGTAATTAAATTAGTTTACTCACAAGCATACCTTTCTATACTTGAAACTTTTCTATGTGCTGATGGTTTATTCGGATCTCTCAGAAAAGCTCAGCCTCTCCTTTGAAGGCTTTGGTGTTGGTAACTCCTACTCCATTATCCTCTGCTGAGACTGCTTCATCCAAACCAGTTGATGAAGAGACTACGCTTAAAGAGAAACCTTCAGTCCCGAAATCCTCATCACAACCAATGGATGAGCCACCTTCTTCCCAGAGCGTCAACCCCCCAAATGTCGAATCAGAAGGTAATACATTTTTTGATGTTTTACCTTTGCTTGTGCTATTGGTTTTTGATTTGTTACTTTTTGAGTTTTGCAGATGCTCCCATAGGTTTGCCCGTTGTAGCAAAGTCTTCTCGCCCAGACAAGGGGAAGTCCTCACAAGTGGTGGAGCCACAGGTGATAGGACTTGGCTGGGGATATGCCACCTCCCAAGATTGCTAATGAGGTAATCTTTGCTTCACTTTTATTTCCACTTTGTTTATTGTAGTGAAAACCTTTAATGTTGGCAATTTTCTTTGCAGGATGCTGATAAGATTGTGCATTCCATCCAGGACTTGTTCACTTCCTGGTGGCAAGTCAAGACGTCTAACCCTGCTTCAACCAGTCGTCCTTCTACTTCTTCAGAGGAAGATATGAAGTTCCTCAAGCAATCGATATTTGAGTATGTGTTCTTTATGGATATGGACATCAGTCAGGCTAGTACTGCCAAACATAAGGATAAGCTTGAGCATTTGAGTGCGAAGTTGGCGCAAGCACTGACACTTCCGTCGCTCAATCTTTCTACTGATTTTAAAGCGACGTTGAAAGTTGTCCTTCCGAGATTCTCTCCTTGCTGGCCAAAAATGTTGAACTAAAGGCCAAAAGTACTCAATATTTTCGCGTTGTATCTGAAAGAGAGTCTTTGCTTCTGGAGATCAACAAAGCTGAGGACGAATTGAAAGAAATCTCTTCCGAAGTTATGATTGAAAACTCCTTGATGACCAGTTTGGCTGCACAGATGAAGGAGCTTCAAGCAAGGATGGACGACTACAAGGCAAGAATGGCTGCTAAAAAATGAAATGCCTCCCAAGGAATTGAGCGAACCAAGTCTTTGGTCAAGCAGTACAAGAAGCTGGAGGTTGATGATGATTTTGTGGCTGAATTGAATGTTACTTCTTCTCAGCAGAGCGAGGATTGGGAGAGACTTAGGGAAAAAATTCGTTCAGTCTGGGGCGGGCGAATTGTAATTAAGACATCTAATGCCTTAACTTTTCTTTTTGTAACTTTGTATTAACTTTCCCCTTGTAACCTCGTACTGATGTCCATTGGTAATTCTGAACATACTAGCAGCCATTATCATTAATGAACGATTAATTTGTCTTCTTGTGTATTTATTAACGTTGTTTTTAATCGTCAACCCCCCAAATATTTAACTGCTGTATGTTAAAATTCACGCACATTTTCTCTTGGTATTTCTGTCTCTTTTCCCAAGACTTCGGGCCATTTGATTCTAGTTACTAGGCACGAATGTGGCTGTTCATATTCTGTGTCTTCACCTTCACGCCTCTATAAATGCACTTATATTCCACACTTGTCATTTTCATTTCCATTCTCTTCTTCAAAATCAATTTG
>NW_019263306.1:8378-9498 GCF_002742605.1 Olea europaea var. sylvestris
AACTTTGTAATGAACGTTTGATAATAAAGGAATTTATTTGAACGTATTTCATTCTAACTCTTTTTATATACAATCGTTCAACGCGATTTGATTACGCTTTTATTTATTCACTTTCCCATAAAGAAGGAATATATTTTTTTAAATATTTGCCATTAATGAACCTCATGTGCTTGGTGCCATCCGAATCTTCCAAATGATAGGTTCCATTAGACAATACATTATTTACTTTATATGGTCCTTCCCAATTGGGCGACCACTTGCCATACTTTGGATCTTTGCTATCCAAAGGAAGTATTGTTTTCCAAACCAATTCGCCCAGACTGAACGACTTGGCTATAACTTTTTTATTATAAAATTTAGCCATTTTTCGTTTTTAAACTCGCAATCTATCTAGGACGTCCAACTTTAATTCGTCCAACTCCAATAAGTTTTGAACTAGTGATTCGATATACTCATCACCACTTAACTTATGTTGCAAACACACTCTAATCAATTGCACGTTGATTTCCATAGGCGAAACGGCCTCCTATCCATAAGTAAGTTGGAAATGAGTAATTTTAGTACTTCACCGAGACAACGTCCTATAAGCCCATAAGGCCTTGTTTAGACATTTGTGCCAATTTTTGGCATTTTCATCTATCATTTTCCTTATAATATTTTTTAGAATCTTATTAGAAGATTCTGTTTGTCCGTTGAATTGAGCGTAATACGGTGTGGAGTTCACTAATTTAACTCCAAACTCGCTCAAGAATTTATTCACTTGATCTCCATTTAAAGATGTTCCGTGATCTACCATCAAAGTTTGTGGAATTCCAAATCTATAAATAATGTGATCACGGATAAATTCTATGACATTCTTTTAGGTGATCTCCTTTAAAGGTATCGCTTCTACCCACTTAGTAAAATAATAAGTTGCAACTATAATAAAGGTATGTTGCTTGGACGATGGGGGATAAATCTTCCCTATCAGGTCTATCACCCAACCCTTAAACGGCGAAGGTTTGATAATAGATGCCATCTCTCGTGCTGACGCCCTTTGTATTAAACCATGCTTTTGGCATGCTAGACAACTCTTTGCATACTGAACGCATGATTCTCCCATCTTTGGCCAAAAATATCC
>NW_019263306.1:14668-16804 GCF_002742605.1 Olea europaea var. sylvestris
GTACAAAATATTTACTTCTTGCTGTCTTGAACCTTTGAAGGAAACCTTCTGCCCATTCGTTTGGCATTTGACATAGATTCGCCGAATCGACCAAAGTAACTTCAGACTCAGTCTTATAAAACTGAGCGTGGAACAATTGCTCCAATTGTTGCCATATTTGAACCGAGTTTGCTGGCAAATTGATGAACCAGGAGAAGGCTACTCCTATTAATGAGCTAGGGAAAAGCCTCATTTGCAATGTGAATCGCCCTATGTGTTCTAGAGTAGACACCTCTCCTAAACTGGTAAACAATGAGAATTCTGGCACTTTGTACCCTCTAGGTCATGGATATGCTTGGTCTACCCAATCAGGATATAGTTTGGTGTAAGTCGGCCTAATGACAAGACGTACTCCAAAAGTCATCTGGTCCTGTACGATTTCCATAATCTGATTCCTCAACATGACGTTGGGGTCATATGGAATTCCTACAAGTTGGTTGACCGGTTGATTTGCTTGAGGCCTGATGTTTGGTCCTTGATTGGCAATAAAGTTACCATGATTTGGGCCATTGTTACCATTGGCCTGAACATTTATTTCATCATTAACACGTGGGTCATTCTGCCCATTATTTAGGACATTATCTCTTACATTTAGGTTACCCCCCAAGTTAGATGTACCAATGCCACTAAATAGATATGGTATTACACCACCCCCCTGGTTTAAAGTAGAGGGATCAAAAGGTGGTTCTACCCCTTGATTTAAACTTAGGACTGGGGGATTATATCCCACAATTGTCCTAGTTTGAAAGTGGTTTGTAAGAAGCACAACTGGCTGACAAATTTGGCCTACTAACTTATTCATTATTTCGTTCAAAGTATTCAATTGTTTGGGCATGTTGTTATAATGTGCATTCCCATTCTAGGTAAATCTTTTCATATGATGAATATTTCGTAGATTTACCCGTTTAACGACATCTTGTGTGAATTCTCCGAGTAATGCACGCATGGTTCGAGGACTCAACTCTTTCATTGATTCGTAATGACTATAATTGCTTTAATTCTGTCCATCTGTTCATGGAGAGCTATGCTGCTCCTCATATTGTTCGATCACAGACTTGACTCCTCCCTGACTTGTTGCTTCCTTATCGAATTCCTGAGGCATATTGTTTCACCTTTTGTATCTTCAACACCAAACACCAAGGTCCCACTGGGCGTGCCAAATTGTTTCGCGCGGGTAGTCGCTAACAATTAAAAAGGGATCAGACGATTGTGTAAGGAACAAACCTCTTGAGACAAAGTCACAAAAAGGGATGTTTTATTGGCAATGACTTTACAATTGGAACTTAAACAGAATGCCTCCAAGGGGCGCAAGTACACGAGTACTGAAAGAAATGTTTAAAGTCTAAACTAAGGAATTGAAATTACATATTCTCTGTATGAGAGTGTTTGATTCGGGGTCCTTTGCTCTATGTCTTTTCTTCCTTTTATATTTCCTTGATGATCTCTTCGTGATCAACCGCTTAGAAACCGCTTAATTGCTTTATAACTGCCCGCTTTCTTCATGGTGGCCAACTTATCATGGAATTGCCGTCTCTAACTGCTGCTACTACTCTTTGTCGTTCAACCGTCTTCAACTGAACATCCTTGAATTGTGGAACGTGATAAGATTACTCAATAACTGCTTCGATAACTGCACTTTTGGATAACCATAACATCTTATGTTTGCTAAGATCGTGGGCGATTCGAAGGTTTGGGCGAAAACAGGGTCATAACTCTGGGCGACTGCAAGGCACTTCATTCGCTCAGATCTTGGACGTCTTGCAAGTTTGGACGATGGTGTTACCGCGTTCGTTGGCTTCCACTACATTCATTAATAACCCTATTTGGGCCTTTATCTTGAATTGCCCAGTTGGACTTCATTCTTCGGGCTATTCGATTTGGGCAGCACTTTTAGCGTGTCAACGGGAAGGATTCCCATTTAGTGGCCTATGCACTGTGCGTTGAAATTGAGGAATTGTTTAACATTAATGCTGCTGAATTTGAACCCTGTTTGGACACCTCATACTCAAAATTAGATCCTCCTTTGACAAATAGACGATCATCTAACTTTCCATTGCATTCATCTTTCACAAATCCAACAATAGAGGAGTTTGCTTC
>NW_019263306.1:25085-26221 GCF_002742605.1 Olea europaea var. sylvestris
TTTAGATTATTTAAAGGAGAATGAGATTCTCTTACAATGGACTCTACCACATACACCGCAATACAACAATGTATTTGAGAGGAAGAATCATACACTGCTGGATATATTGCAATCAATGATGAGCCGTGAAAATCTCCCAAAATTACTTTGGATCATATAGTAAATGTCACATGGTATATACTAAATTGTGTCCCATCTAAATCGGTCGACAAAACTCCATACGGTTTATGGAAATATAGAAAGTCCAACTTATCTCATATAAAGTTTGGAACTGTAATGCTTATGTGAAGTAAGATAAGTTTGAACCTAAGTTCGATAAATGCATATTTGTGGGATATTCAAAAGAGACATTGGATATCGATTTTGTAATCTCATTAAAAGAAAGTCTTTGTCTTAAACATGTCATCTTCCTAGAGAAAGAGTTCATTTTAAGATAGGACAGTGGAGTATAATAGAAGTTGAAGAAATTCAAAAATCCACAGATTTGAAACTTTTGATGACATTTCTGCCCCCACATAGATCTAGTAGGATCTTTTGACCTTCTGGAATGTACAAATTCATGATTACTAAGTAAACATTACTAATCGAGATTAATGAGCCTAAAATTATAGATAATCAAAGTCAGGCGTTGACAAAAAGAGATGGCAAGAAGCCATGAAATATGGAATGAACTCAATGTATGTAAATAAGTTATGAACCTTGGTTGACACACTGATGGAATAAAATCCATAGAATGTAAATGGGTTAGCAAGGAAAAAGGTCGACATGGATGAAATATCCATATATATGAAATATCCATATATACAAATCAAAGCTAGTAAAAGAATGTTACAAACAAAGACAATGAATTGACTTTAATGAAATATTTTCACATGTAACTATACTTTAGTCTGTTCAAATTTTGCTTTTTATCTATATATCATGACTATAAGATATAGTAAATGGGTGTCAAAACTACTTTCCTTAAATAGAATTTACAAGAGGAAGTGTACTTTACACAACTTATGGGCTTTGGATCCAAATATGCTAATAAAGTACCCAAGCTTGACCAATTCATATATGGATTAAAACGAGCCTTAAAGAGCTCAACCTTCGATTTGATGTGACAATTAAAAGGTTTAATTTTATAAAAAAAA
>NW_019263307.1:0-4486 GCF_002742605.1 Olea europaea var. sylvestris
TAATAATAATAATAATAATAATAATAATAAATTCTCAATTTTTGATTTTCAAACTTCAATTTAATTATATATTTAAAGAGATTCATAACTTTTATGAACTTTTCAACCATATATTTTATCAACTTTATTAAAATTAATAAATTTTTTATCAAAAGCTTAATCAAACAACAAGTGGCAAACGCTGTAATATGAGTAAAAAAAAGTTTATTTTGTGGATGTAATTATTTGTAGTGTTGTGGAGATTAGATTAGTTTAGCTCATCATACCAAGCAATATATAAAGGTGGAAAAAGCGTTACTTTTTTCAAATGAAAATTATAGAAAATGGATATGGTTTGGAAAAGCGTAAAGAAAAGTGCAAAGGATGCTGACTCGGTTAGTTCTTTCTCTATAAAATGATGCTAAAAGCTAATCATTAGAACATATTATATTTCAAAAGTGCCTTCTGAACATATTATATATTTCAAAAGTGCCTTCTCTTTCTAATGGAGATCGTCGTGTCATCCAAAAACTCTTTCCTAGCATATCCAAATCATGTATTTTTTTATGCATATGTAAATTATATCTTTCTTATAAGATTGAGACGTAAAAGAAACATCTCACATCAAGTGAGAATCACTTTTTTGGACGATTATAGCCCCAATACAATTCAATTATTTCAATAATATAAACTTTTCGTTTTTCAATATGTATTTAATTTGCAAAATGTAATAAATACTACAAAATTCTTGTTGATGCATGTATTTCCTATATTCAATTCTCAATTAATTAACATTAACATTCATTTAATTAGTATTAATTAGTATTTCACCTTTAAATTTGCGCCTATGTCCCTATTATTACTTTTCAATTAATTAATATTAATTAGAAATTTACATTCAAGAGTGCAGTTCATTATTTACGTCAATGTATGTTAATTAAAATCCATTTTCACTTTTTTAATTGAAAATTAAATTATATGTATATATATAATTTTCATAAATAGGTATCAATGTCTATAATCTTAAACCAAATACTAACTTGAAAATATATGTGTATGTGCAGCTAGGTGTATTGCTGTCTAATTCTACGTTATAAATATTCTATAAGTTTTATTAAAATAAACTATCACGCCAATTGGAATCAAATGCATGTATAGAATAGCATACGAATGCGAATATTGAGATTATGTATTCGTATGCAATGTCTACATGTTCTATAATTATAGAATAATTAAACCAAAAAAATTTGCCACCTCAAACTGATTATCCAATTGAATGTTTTTAACTTGGTGCTCCTCAAACTGCCAATGATGTAGAAAAGCTAAACCTTTTTTCTATTACAACTTTAAGTCTAAATCGAGATTATATATAAAATGCGTCATCATGTGGATATTCGAGTATATCTATGATGCTACTTTTATTCTTCTTTGGTACTTTAACATACTAGGATGTTGATCCTACATCTATTTATTTATTCGCAAGCCACAAAATCAATCTTGTTAGAGATGTATTTTATCCTAAAAGTAGCGACAAATCCACGTTTATCGCTCATTGAGAACTAGTGAAGAATATTATTAAGAAAATTCCTTAATATCAATTTTCCAGCTCACCTAAGTTTAAGTGTATTTGGATATTTTAGACTTCTTTTAAATATAGACTTCTATTTGGAAAAATATATTTGGATTTTATGGAAGGAACTAATTTAGCAAATCGTGAGTCCTAGCTAAAGACATTTTTCAAATATATGGCAACTTGATGTGGGACATTTGATAGATGTGAACCTCCTTGATTTCCATTCTTCACTAACTCATTTTTCACTTCGTGCATTAAGAACTAGAGATTGAAGATTTACTTTGAGACGGGCAAGGATTATTCAAGACAATATTATTTCTTGATTTAGATTTCTTCAAAATATATTGTAATACATAGCTATTTATAGTTATACTAAGATTGTGAACTTAGTTAGGACATGTGTATCACACAATTATTCTTCTACCTAGTATTATTCTTGTATATAGCTAGTACAAGATTATCTTAATTACGGATCACATTATTCCAAAACTTGAAGAACACCTAATTTGGTTTGCTTGGTAAAAAGCTGTACACCTTATTGTGAGGGGGCCCACAATTATTTTATTCATGTAAGGAGTTGTACACTATGGCGTACAAGTGACTTTTTCCTTTTCTTTTTTCCTCTAACAAGTCACCTTTGTCCTTGTCTTAGAAGAATGTTATCTCCTCTCTTCGTTTCTTTCTTCTTGCAACTTTTTCTTAACTAATGACTTCAAATCCTTCTTTTTTTTTTTTCTTTGTCATTTAGATCAACTTTAAGCAACTCAGTACTCATCTTCTTCCTTACACTGTGCAACTGCAAATCTTCCTGGCAAAGAAAGCAAAAGATATTAGATGTTCTTCATTAATTTCTCTTGTTAATTTACTTGTAATTTCTTTTCAACTACTTGTTTTTCTTTCTCGGGAAGTTGGTGAAATTTAATGAGAGTTTTCCCTTGAAGATTTCGTGAAGTTTGAATTTTATCTTCAAAGCTTGGATTAATCTTCTAATTTGATGAACCTTCGAGAGATGATTTTGGAAAATGACCATTTTTGTATATGTATGAACTAGCTCTGACAGAGAATGCATTAATTGTAACAAGTATTTACAAATAAATGAATGTCAAAATCGATTTTTTTATTCACCATACAAATATTTTTAAATAAATGAATGTGAAAATCTTGAATCATGAGCCGACAAATACTAAGTAAATGGCTTTTTCAACTCCGGAATGTAATTAACTGGTTTCGTCTTTTCACTTCAGTTAGACTTAGTATTAAATGCAATATCTTCGGTACCTAAATTGTATAAGATTTTGAATCTCCGATGATCATTTGCCCAAAATGAGCTTCGACAAAATTTAAAGTAAATTATTGTTCGCTGTTGTGCTTGTTAGACCCGATATCTATATATATAGGCACATAACATGTATCATCCATATTTCCAATACAAGCAATCAACATTGACAATTTTAGTTTCACTTTATGTATAACCCAATTTCATGTTTATATGCAAGAGTTGCCAAGCGTTTATAGTTTAATTATCGTTATATATTTCAGTTCGTTAGAAGGTAAAATTAGTCGTTTGAGCTTTGGTCTATCTTAAAAGGTCATTTTGTTATGAGAATAGCTCAATCTATTATATATTAATATTTTTATATATTTTAGTGATGTAAGATTTAGCTTTTTGAACAATCACAAACGATTGAAGATGTCCATAGAGTATGATCTCAGGTTTAAGCAACTTTTCTTATAAATTATGCCTTAATCTATTTATTATAGCATGATGCTTTTAATTAAGTTATGTGTCCTTGTAAAATCTTTCTCCTTTTAACGACATCCCTTCATTAATTCAAAAAATATAAGAGAAAATGAAAATAGTTTATGTTCAAGTTGTACGAAGAGGATAGTTTATAATATATTGACAATTTTGTAGGATTTGATAAGTCATCGTCTTTTATGGACTCCAGCTTTCGAACAGCATATTCTTATCCATGTATACTTAATGGATCCTTATAGTTGTTGCAGCTAAAATATGTTAATAATACGTCAACTTCAACTGATACTAAAAAATTGAGGAATTATATTTTTCGGGTTTAAAGGTGTATATTTTGAAGGAAAATACCACATTAATAGAAGAATTAGGCTAAATTGTTTGACAGAAGAAAGTGTAGTATTTTGTGATTTGATGGAAAATGTGATTGTGTTTTAAGCAGTTCAATGATAAAATATCATGTGATATTATGTTAACAATTGTGTCAACTATTATGTCACTGTAGCATAATTGTATTTTGAATATAATTTCTTTTTATCTAATGAAAATAGTTAAGGCATGTAGAGTGCAAGGGATAATCTAATTAAAGGCATATAGAGTACAAGAAAGGAGGAGTACATAGATTGAGAAATCAACGTAAAACCTGAAATTTTGATAGAATGGAGCATTTCACATATAAAAAAAAAAATTTAGTAAGCATATTAAATTAAAATTTATTTTTGAACCTTTTGTTTTCTTACTTTTGATGTTTACATCAAAAAAACCTTTTTTTAGTGAAAAGTTCACAAGTTGAACAAAGTGATAAGATTAGGTTAGTTCTACAAATTGATAGGATTGGATATAATTAAAATAATCATAATTATCTAAAGATGTCTTTGTCATAGGGACAAAACCATGACAAGAAATTCGAAACCGCTTACAAAACTTAAAATGTCCTCATATGTATAAAAAAATCTACTTGCAATTTTTGGAACATTGTAAAGATACAAGGCCGAAAACGTAACCAGAATTTTAATATTGATCAGATAAGGAACATTCAGATGCTGCATCTGCAATTATTGCAATATTTGTATAAACAAATGGAATGTCCATTACCCATTCAACAAATGTGTTACTTGATTATAATGATACCTACCACATTACTCTCTCTCTCTCTCTCTCTCTCTCTCTCTCTATATATA
>NW_019263307.1:4495-6971 GCF_002742605.1 Olea europaea var. sylvestris
ATATATATATATATATATATATATATATATATATAGTGTACACATTGTAACAAGTAATAAAGTGAACCAATAGTTTAGATATCGTTTTCCCGATTTAACAATTGGTTCAATTATTCATAACTTTAATTTGATCGAAAATAAATAATAAGTTTTGTGATTTGTGTCTAAATTATTCTAATTAAACTAAATTATCTAACATAGACTACTCATCAAATTTGGGTTTTAAAAGTACGAATATGGATGCTAGAACTTACAATTTTACTTATAGATCCCCTTTAATTCGCAAATCAAGATTCATTACAGTTGTCGTGTTCGGTCAAATTCTTCTAAAGTATTCAATTTACAATTCTCAAGTTCTCGTTGAGTCTATTTAATTAATTCAATCATATATTTCTAATCGAATCAATTTCAGTTAAACGAAATAGTAGTTATAAGAATTCATCTAACGATCGCAATAATTAGTCTAGGTATTTCTACACGTTATACCAAATTATCAAATTTTAATATATGGTCTAAATCTATAACTCCTCTCGATTTGTAATAAATTCACAAAATTGTTGAATAATTGTCCAAAGAATTCAAAAACATTAGGTACATAATTAAAACCAACACATATGCATTTAAAGAACTTGAATCTTGAATAAAAGAAATAAATGGTTATACATAGATTACATTGTTCGCCCTAGCTATGAATTTAGACACTCATAATAATGAAAGAAAACGGTTTTGAAATCTTTAGCATGGAAAGAATTGGATCTTGCACTAATAATTTTCTTTAACCTCAAAAGTCTTCAAACCCTAACTTTTGCTATTTTATTTTGATGATTATGTGTTTTTCTTTCATCTCAAATTGTGCGGATCTTCTCTTTGATTTTGATGATTATGTGTTTCACTCTCTCCAAAATTGTGTGGAACTCTATCAAAATTGTGCCCTAAATACATCTAGGTGGCGCCTCGGCACTGCAACTTTGTATTGGTGGCGTCAACGCCACGATGCCACCTTTCGGGTGGAAGTCTACCTACACTTCGTTTAGTATTTTTATCATAATTTTCTCTCTCGATATTCGATTGAAGCGATTTAAATTGGATTGTAAAGATAAGTCAAAGGTCTACAACTTAAAATGTGTAATTAAAGTCTCCCATTATTTTTACTTCAAATGGTTTTTTCCAATTCGAATGTTTACTAGGTAGATTTTAATTTTGAGCTAAAAATCTGGAACATACTTGTGTAGTTAAAAATCGATTTGTGTCCATATTTTTTGATCATATTTCACTCCTTGTTGACTTCAAATTGCATCCAATTGATCCCTAGCATTCTCCAATCTTCATCGTGAGATTCGACACAACTTTTAAGCGTTCACATTTTAATCCCCAAACTTCGGATCTTGTCCCCTTTTCGCCAATTTTCGTTTTTTCTTTCAATTCCATTTCTATTCATTGAGTCTAACCTAATAAGCGAAATATAAAATAAATTAGGCTATAATTGTTCAAAAGAACTATATTTGTTTTTTTTCCCTCTTGTTATGGTGAAAATAATGTTTTTAAGTAAAGATGATTTGGTTTATTAGAATGTCTTTGTTATTCTAGAAAAGATATGTACCCCAAGAATGACCTTGTTCAATTTTTTTGGTGAGCATCAAGAAATATTATTACGAAAGATCAGTGAGTGCAACTGCAATAAGTCTTGCAATACAATCTACCTAACTAAGGCCTGTTTGATAGCATGGAAAATCAATGAGAAATGGAAATAGAATTCCACTTTCCAACTTTAACAATGTTTGATGGCAAAGTTTTTACTTGAAAATGATTTTCCCACCCCTCCCCTCATGCGCCTGATTTCTAGCTTTTTAAGGAATTCTAATTCCTATAGGTTATGTGAGAATTTGTTTTCCAGGTTTTTTTTTAAATTTTAATTTTTTTTGTCAATGAAAATAAATTATATTCCTAATTGTAAAAATATATTTTGTTTGGCCGTAGACTACAAAAATTATTGTGTAGTCCTTTTATCCTGTCACAAGAGGGGCGCTACGCATTTTTTATTGGTGTGGGCCTCTCTCTTGTGAGAGAAGTGTATACCAAAGTATCAATCCTGATATACAAATAACATTTTCGTTTTATTAAACAATTTTAAAGATTAGTTATAAATTTAGCCATTGTTTGAGCCCCATTTTTTGGGGAAAAATGAATTTTTGAATAGTGTATTGATGAGAAATATGTGGTTAAAAAATGAGGAAAAGTTTTGAATTTACGTGTAATATTATTTTATTAAAGAATGTGTGGTTGAAATGATGTCAAAACACTGTTGAAAAATGAATTTTTCCAAAAGAATGAGGCTCAAACAAGGGCTTAAAATGCAGTGATGAGAGAGAGAGAGAGCTCACATTTGATTAAGCCCAGTTTAACCTTCATTATTTCAATCTATAAATTTAGAAATAATATATATATATATATATATATATATATATATATATATATA
>NW_019263307.1:8241-9438 GCF_002742605.1 Olea europaea var. sylvestris
GCGTTCATCTATATGCCGTAAAGAACAACTTCTTTTTATGGCGTGCATTTAAAAAGTCAATTAACGATGCACATTCCATTTTTAATGGCATTCATTGTATGCCGTAAAATAAATCCAATATTTACGGCATGACTTTTTACGATGTTTGTGTGTATGCCGTAAAAAAGTAAATTCTATTGTAGTGAGGGCATAGATAATTGTTACGTCATCTTATCATGTCAATAATACAAGTGGAGTTTGAATGCGACACCTGAATTTTTCTTTAAAAATGTAATTGATGTAACAATAATAAATAAACGGGTGGAGCCAGAAATGACGCAATCGAGGCACATGACTTAATCAAACACATAAAATTATTGAAACAAATAATAATATAAAAACGTTAAAACAATGTAAAAATAAATTCACATCTATTTTATTTTATTTTATTTTTACAAATTTCGTACCAAAACTACTACATAATAACCTCATTATCAATTTTATCAAGAATATTTTATTCATTATTGGCTTCATATATATTTATTTGTGGATAAGTACTGATTTTTTGTGAAATTTGGTCATTAAAGTAAAAGTAAATTCGATGATATATACTAAATTTTGAAGTTTATAATATCACAAAATAAAAACATAGTTTTTATTGTAAAATATCAAATAAATTTAAATTAATTTATGCATTAGACTTGTTAATTATGTTAAAATATATAGGCACTCTCACCATGTTATTTTGATAAGGCGCCACATTTAAATTGAGTTAAAATGTTCATTAATTAGCAAATTTTGCTCTTAATGATGGTTTTAGTCCAAAAATTGTATTTGTGTGTGCTTTAAAACAAATGACATATATTTAGTTGCAATTTTGTGTTCTTTGTTTTCATTAAAAAATGTGATAAGTCTTTTGCTCCTGATTGAAATCATCATCAAGGATAAATATGATATTTAATGAATGTTGATGATAAGGATGCAATTAAAAAATGTTAAGATCATGAGTATGACAATGAGTAAATGTTATGACCCTCTCATTTAATTAATTATGGTGTAATTGTGGGTTGTATATAATTAATCATTCTAAATACACATAATTGGAGAAGTTAAAGCAGATTACAAGAAGTTATGATTTTTATTGCTTCTAATTTCTCAAAATCTGCTACTAGATGATATAGAATCTTCCATAACATTTTTTTTTTTTTTGAGGTCACC
>NW_019263307.1:9451-16799 GCF_002742605.1 Olea europaea var. sylvestris
CATAAAATTTTTTTTTTTTTTTTTTTTAGGTCCCCAAAATTTTTAATTGTTTGACAATCAAAATTGGGCTTTAAAAAAAAAAAAAAATGGAGCCTAAGAGAAATAGTACAAGCTCTTATATTGGTTATTCATTTTATTCATAATCAACGTGAGATTTATTTTTATACTCTACTTAGATATTACTCGTCATTTTATAGTTGATATTAAGCTTATAATAATTAATAGCATGAAATAATTAGAAAATCACTAAAAAGATAGTTCATCCATCTCATCCCTATCTTTATTGTGGCCTATAATTATCATTATGACTAATTTCTTGTTCGACGACGACGACGACGATAATAATAATAATAATAATAATAATAATAATAATAATAATAATAATAATAATAATAATAAATTCTCAATTTTTGATTTTCAAACTTCAATTTAATTATATATTTAAAGAGATTAATAACTTTTATGAACTTTTTAACCATATATTTTATCAACTTTATTAAAATTAATAAATTTTTTATCAAAAGCTTAATCAAACAACAAGTGGCAAACGCTGTAATATGAGTAAAAAAGGTTTGTTTTGTGGATGTAATTATTTGTAGTGTTGTGGAGATTAGATTAGTTTAGCTCATCATACCAAGCAATATATAAAGGTGGAGAAAGCGTTACTTTTTTCAAATGAAAATTATAGAAAATGGGTATGGTTTGGAAAAGCGTAAAGAAAAGTGCAAAGGATGCTGACTCGGTTAGTTCTTTCCCTATAAAATGATGCTAAAAGTTAATCATTAGAACATATTATATTTCAAAAGTGCCTTCTGAACATATTATATATTTCAAAAGTGCCTTCTCTTTCTAATGGAGATCGTCGTGTCATCCAAAAACTCTTTCCTAGCATATCCAAATCATGTATTTTTTTATGCATATGTAAATTATATCTTTCTTATAAGATTGAGACGTAAAAGAAACATCTCACATCAAGTGAGAATAACTTTTTGGACGATTATAACCTCAATACAATTCAATTATTTCAATAATATAAACTTTTCGTTTTTCAATATGTATTTAATTTGCTAAATGTAATAAATACTACAAAATTCTTGTTGATGCATGTATTTCCTATATTCAATTCTCAATTAATTAACATTCACATTCATTTAATTAGTATTAATTAGTATTTCACCTTTAAATTTGCGTCTATGTCCCTATTATTACTTTTCAATTAATTAATATTAATTAGAAATTTACATTCAAGAGTGCAGTTCATTATTTACGTCAATGTATGTTAATTAAAATCCATTTTCACTTTTTTAATTGAAAATTAAATTATATGTATATATATAATTTTCATAAATAGGTATCAATGTCTATAATCTTAAACCAAATACTAACTTGAAAATATATGTGTATGTGCAGCTAGGTGTATTGCTGTCTAATTCTACGTTATAAATATTCTATAAGTTTTATTAAAATAAACTATCACGCCAATTGGAATCAAATGCATGTATAGAATAGCATACGAATGCGAATATTGAGATTATGTATTCGTATGCAATGTCTCCATGTTCTATAATTATAGAATAATTAAACCAAAAAAATTTGCCACCTCAAACTGATTATCCAATTGAATGTTTTTAACTTGGTGCTCCTCAAACTGCCAATGATGTAGAAAAGCTAAACCTTTTTTCTATTACAACTTTAAGTCTAAATCGAGATTATATATAAAATGCGTCATCATGTGGATATTCGAGTATATCTATGATGCTACTTTTATTCTTCTTTGGTACTTTAACATACTAGGATGTTGATCCTACATCTATTTATTTATTCGCAAGCCACAAAATCAATCTTGTTAGAGATGTATTTTATCCTAAAAGTAGCGACAAATCCACGTTTATCGCTCATTGAGAACTAGTGAAGAATATTATTAAGAAAATTCCTTAATATCAATTTTCCAGCTCACCTAAGTTTAAGTGTATTTGGATATTTTAGACTTTCTGTTAAATATAGACTTCTATTTGGAAAAATATATTTGGATTTGATAAAAGGAACTAATTTAGCAAATCGTGAGTTCTAGCTAAAGAAAATTTTCAAATATATGGCAACTTGATGTGGGAAATTTGATAGATGTGAACCTCCTTGATTTCCATTCTTCACTAACTCATTTTTCACTTCGTGCATTAAGAACTAGAGATTGAAGATTAACTTTGAGACAGGCAAGGATTATTCAAGACAATATTATTTCTTGATTTAGATTTCTTCAAAATATATTGTAATACATAGCTATTTATAGTTATACTAAGATTGTGAACTTCCTTAGGACATGTGTATCACACAATTATTCTTCTACCTAGTATTATTCTTGTATATAGCTAGTACAAGATTATCTTAATTACGGATCACATTATTCCAAAACTCGAAGAACACCTAATTTGGCTTGCTTGGTAAAAAGCTGTATACCTTATTGTGAGGGGGCCCACAATTATTTTATTCATGTAAGGGGTTGTACACTATGGCGTACAACGGTACAAGTGACTTTTTCCTTTTCTTTTTTCCTCTAACAAGTCACCTTTGTCCTTGTCTTAGAAGAATGTTATCTCCTCTCTTCGTTTCTTTCTTCTTGCAACTTTTTCTTAACTAATGACTTCAAATCCTTCTTTTTTTTTTCTTTGTCATTTAGATCAACTTTAAGCAACTCAGTACTCATCTTCTTCCTTACACTGTGCAACTGCAAATCTTCCTGGCAAAGAAAGCAAAAGATATTAGATGTCCTTCATTAATTTCTCTTGTTAATTTACTTGTAATTTCTTTTCAACTACTTGTTTTTCTTTCTTGGGAAGTTGGTGAAATTTAATGAGAGTTTTCCCTTGAAGATTTCGTGAAGTTTGAATTTTATCTTCAAAGCTTGGATTAATCTTCTAATTTGATGAACCTTCGAGAGATGATTTTGGAAAATGACCATTTTTGTATATGTATGAACTAGCTCTGACAGAGAATGCATTAATTGTAACAAGTATTTACAAATAAATGAATGTCAAAATCGATTTTTTTATTCACCATACAAATATTTTTAAATAAATGAATGTGAAAATCTTGAATCATGAGCCGACAAATACTAACTAAATGGCTTTTTCGACTCCGGAATGTAATTAACTGGTTTCGTCTTTTCACTTCAGTTAGACTTAGTATTAAATGCAATATCTTCGGTACCTAAATTGTATAAGATTTTGAATCTCCGATGATCATTTGCCCCAAATGAGCTTCGACAAAATTTAAAGTAAATTATTGTTCGCTGTTGTGCTTGTTAGACCCGATATCTATATATATAGGCACATAACATGTATCATCCATATTTCCAATACAAGCAATCAACATTGACAATTTTAGTTTCACTTTATGTATAACCCAATTTCATGTTTATATGCAAGAGTTGCCAAGCGTTTATAGTTTAATTATCGTTATATAATTCAGTTCCTTAGAAGGTAAAATTAGTCGTTTGAGCTTTGGTCTATCTTAAAAGGACGTCATTTTGTTATGAGAATAGCTCAATCTAAGATTTAGCTTTTTGAACAATCACAAACGATTGAAGATGTCCATAGAGTATGATCTCAGGTTTAAGCAACTTTTCTTATAAATTATCCCTTAATCTATTTATTATAGCACGATGCTTTTAATTAAGTTATGTGTCCTTGTAAAATCTTTCTCCTTTTAACGACATCCCTTCCTTAATTCAAAAAAATATAAGAGAAAATGAAAATAGTTTATGTTCAAGTTGTACGAAGAGGATAGTTTATAATATATTGACAATTTTGTAGGATTTGATAAGTCATCGTCTTTTATGGACTCCAGCTTTCGAACAGCATATTCTTATCCATGTATACTTAATGGATCCTTATAGTTGTTGCAGCTAAAATATGTTAATAATACGTCAACTTCAACTGACACTAAAAAATTGAGGAATTATATTTTTCGGGTTTAAAGGTGTATATTTTGAAGGAAAATACCACATTAACAGAAGAATTAGGCTAAATTGTTTGACAGAAGAGAGTGTAGTATTTTGTGATTTGATGAAAAATGTGATTGTGTTTTAAGCAGTTCAATGATAAAATATCATGTGATATTATGTTAACAATTGTGTCAACTATTATGTCACTGTAGCATAATTGTATTTTGAATATAATTTCTTTTTATCTAATGAAAATAGTTAAGGCATGTAGAATGCAAGGGATAATCTAATTAAAGGCATATAGAGTACAAGAAAGGAGGAGTACATAGATTGAGAAATCAATGTAAAACCTGAAATTTTGATAGAATGGAGCATTTCACATATAAAAAAAAAAAATTTAGTAGGCATATTAAATTAAAATTTATTTTCGAACCTTTTGTTTTCTTACTTTTGATGTTTACATCAAAAAAACTTTTTTTAGTGAAAAGTTCACAAGTTGAACAAAGTGATAAGATTAGGTTAGTTCTACAAATTGATAGGATTGGATATAATTAAAATAATCATAATTATCTAAAGATGTCTTTGTCATAGGGACAAAACCATGAGAAGAAATTCGAAACCGCTTACAAAACTTAAAATGTCCTCATATGTATAAAAAAATCTACTTGCAATTTTTGGAACATTGTAAAGATACAAGGCCGAAAACGTAACCAGAATTTTAATATTGATCAGATAAGGAACATTCAGATGCTGCATCTGCAATTATTGCAATATTTGTATAAACAAATGGAATGTCCATTACCCATTCAACAAATGTGTTACTTGATTATAATGATACCTACCACATTACTCTCTCTCTCTCTCTCTCTCTCTCTCTCTCTATATATATATATATAGTGTGCATCTGTAACAAGTAATAAAGTGAACCAATAGTGTAGATATCGTTTTCCCGATTTAACAATTGGTTCAATTATTCCTAACTTTAATTTGATCGAAAATAAATAATAAGTTTTGTGATTTGTGTCTAAATTATTCTAAACTAAATTATTACGAATATGGATGCTAGAACTTACAATTTTACTTATAGATCCCCTTTAATTCACAAATCAAGATTCATTACAGTTGTCGTGTTCGGTCAAATTCTTCTAAAGTATTCAATTTACCATTCTCGAGTTCTCGTTGAGCCTATTTAATTAATTCAATCATATATTTCTAATCGAATCAATTTTAGTTAAACGATATAGTAGTTATAAGAATTCATCTAACGATCGCAATAATTAGTATAGGTATTTCTACACGTTATTCCAAATTATCGAATTTTAATATATGGTCTAAATCTATAACTCCTCTCGATTCGTAATAAATTCACAAAATTATTGAATAATTGTCCAAAGAATTCAAAAACATTAGGTACATAATTAAAACCAACACATATGCATTTAAAGAACTTGAATCTTGAATAAAAGAAATAAACGGTTATACATAGATTACATTGTTCGCCCTAGCTATGAATTTAGACACTCATAATAATGAAAGAAAAGGGTTTTGAAATCTTTATCATGGAAAGAATTGGATCTTGCACTAATAATTTTCTTTAACCTCAAAAGTCTTCAAATCCTAACTTTTGCTATTTTATTTTGATGATTATGTGTTTTTCTTTCATCTCAAATTGTGCGGATCTTCTCTTTGATTTTGATGATTATGTGTTTTACTCTCTCCAAAATTGTGTGGAACTCTATAAAAATTGTGCCCTAAATACATCTAGGTGGCGCATCAGCACCGCAACTTTGTATTGGTGGCGTTAACGCCACGATGCCACCTTTCGGGTGGAAGTCTACCTACACTTCGTTTAGTATTTTTATCATAATTTTCTCTCTCGATATTCGATTGAATCGATTTAAATTGTATTGTAAAGATAAGTCAAAGGTCTACAACTTAAAATGTGTAATTAAAGTCTCCCATTATTTTTACTTCAAATGGTTTTTTCCAATTCGAATGTTTACTAGGTAGATTTTAATTTTGAGCGAAAAATCTGGAAGATACTTGTGTAGTTAAAAATCGATTTGTGTCCATATTTTTTGATCATATTTCACTCCTTGTTGACTTCAAATTGCATCCAATTGATCCCTAGCATTCTCCAATCTTCATCGTGAGATTCGACACAACTTTTAAGCGTTCACATCTTAATCCCCAAACTTTGGATCTTGTCCCCTTTTCGCCAATTTTTGTTTTTTCTTTCAATTCCATTTCTATTCATTGAGTTTAACCTAATAAACGAAATATAAAATAAATTAGGCTATAATTGTTCAAAAGAACTATTAAATATTTATATTTTGTTGTCCATATTAGTGTATAAAATACACAAATCAAACACTCAAAACTCTGTTGTGTGTGTGTGTCTATATATATATATATATAAATTTTTTTTTTGTTTTTTTTGTTTTTTTTCCCTCTTGTTATGGTGAAAATAATGTTTTTAAGTAAAGATGATTTGGTTTATTAGAATGTCTTTGTTATTTTAGAAAAGATATGTACCCCAACAATGACCTTTTTCAATTTTTTTGGTGAGCATCAAGAAATATTATTACTAAAGATCAGTGAGTGCAAGTGCAATAAGTCTTGCAATACAATCTACCTAACTAAGGCCTGTTTGATAGCATGGAAAATCAATGAGAAATGGAAATAGAATTCCACTTTCCAACTTTAACAATGTTTGATGGCAAAGTTTTTACTTGAAAATGATTTTCCCACCCCTCCCCTCATGCGCCTGATTTCTAGCTTTTTTAAGGAATTCTAATTCCTATAGGTTATGTGAGAATTTGTTTTCCAGGTTTTTTTTTAAAATTTTAATTTTTTTTGTCAATGAAAATAAATTATATTCCTAATTGTAAAAATATATTTTGTTTGGCCGTAGGCTGCAAAAATTATTGTGTAGTCCTTTTATCCTCTCACAAGAGGGGCGCTATGCAATTTTTATTGGTGTGGGCCTCTCTCTTGTGAAAGAAGTGTATACCAAAGTATCAATCCTGATATACAAATAGCATTTTCGTTTTATTAAACAATTTTAAAGATTAGTTATGAATTTAGCCCTTGTTTGAGCCCCATTTTTTGGGGAAGAATGAATTTTTGAATAGTGTATTGATAAGAAATGTGTAGTTAAAAAATGAGGAAAAGTTTTGAATTTACGTGTAATATTATTTTATTAAAGAATGTGTGGTTGAAATAATGTCAAAACACTGTTGAAAAATGAATTTTTCCAAAAGAATGAGGCTCAAACAAGGGCTTAAAATGCAGTGATAAGAGAGAGAGAGAGAGAGAGAGAGAGAGAGAGAGAGAGCTCACATTTGATTAAGCCCTCTTTAACCCTCATTATTTCAATCTATAAATTTAGAAATAATATATATATAT